>NW_015173184.1:21239-65600 GCF_001447785.1 Gekko japonicus | reverse complement strand
GTGGTTGTTTTGTGCTTGTGTGCTTGGGGGGGGGGGGTGGGAGAACGTGCAGATCTGTCCTCACAGAGGAGGGAGAGCTTGTACCTGAATAAAACTTGGTCTTAAAGGTGACACTGGACTGTTTTGGACCGGGGTGGGTGGGTGGGCTCTGCAGCTTACCTGGCTGCTTCTTGCTCTGACTGAGAGCTGCTGGGAGCAGGGGGCGGGGCTTGTTGCATGTGCCCACCCCCTGGGCTCTTTACTGCCGGAGCTCTGCTCCTGTGCGCTCCTGCAGGAAATGACCCCTGGGCAATGGGCAGCGCAAGACCCAGCATGGCTCCAGACTGCTGCTGAGCGGGGCTCCCGGTGTTCATGAGCGGCCACTCACACATGCAGCTTAGAGGGAGCACTGCCTGGAATGTTTTTGAAAAAGTGGTTTTCCTTTTTTTCTTTCCAGTGGTATTTAATTTGAACAAAGGAGCAAGCACTTCCACAGCGCCACAGCCTAAACCCAGGTGAGTTTTCTCCAGCTCCTGCCCTGCCCGTGTTCAGTCTGTTCACTCTGCCCTCCTTGCCGTAGAATGGCACCGTCTGCTCTCGTGTTCTTGTGCCCCTTCCACACGCATCCCAGCGGGTTTGAGCCTGGATCCTGAGGTCTGGACCCTGCTTTCTTGATGTTTTTGTCAGTTTTCAGCTTTTGTTTAAAAAGTTCCAGCATTCATGATTGCACGGGGGGAGATCAAGTGCAGACAGTGTTGGTTTTTTAAAAAAACATTTTTTTATTTTATTTTATATAACACACAACACAACAAAACTATAACTAGAAACATTAAACTGTGAACTAGGTGGTTGTTGCTCTAAATGTTAATACAAAAATAGGAAAATATATATATACATAAAAAAGTAAGCAGACAGTGTTTGATGCCTTGATTTACACTGTTTATGGTCCCCTTTCTCACCAGGGCTTAAGGCGGACTACGCAGAGTGTAGTCAATACAGTCAACAAAATGAGACCGTCAATAAGCCAGGGATCCCCAACGGACACCTTTCCTGGTGCCCACCAGGTGTTTTAGAAAGTGGGTGGGGCCAAGAGGGGCCGTTGCCCAGTAAGGCTTCTGATTGGCCACTGGAGAGTTGTATTAGGCTTTGGATTTTTAAAACACATCGCTTTGGCGGCAGCCGCCACTGCAGCATAAGGCTCTTCACTGTGTGGCTGACTATAAGCCGTGGCAGCTATTTTGTGGCTGGCTCCACCTCCCATAGAAGCCATTTTGCCCTGCACATAGCACGCTGTATCAGAATTGCAACAGTGCCCGCAGGCTCAGAACGGTTGAGGACCCCTGCAATAAGCAGTGCAAATAGGATGAGGATCGTAGAAGGCAGGAACCGGCTAGGAATCGAAGAACTGAAGCAGAGCATAAGTATTGGCATGACGCATTAAGCGGTGCGGAATGTTAGCCTGATTCCCACTTTATTTACAGCGGGGGCTAGGGGTGGGTTTAGACCAGTGTATACAGAGAGCAGAACCAGAACTGAGGCTCCTTTTCCCCCCAAGAAAGAGACAACACGACTGGATGTTTATAGAATAAGTTGTTCTCTTTACTGAATAATACTTGAATTCACAGGCATACAAAAGCAGATTCACACACGCTCACAAGTTCCTTTAGGTACAATAGAAATAGAAAACAATCAGTGTAGAAAATAATAACCTTTAACTAATTGGATGGGAACACAGAAAAGGGTAGCGGTTTTACTTATCTGCTCCAGAAGAGAGTTTGACCTTCTCAATGAGATGAGATGAGATGAGATTGGATTTATACCCCGCCCTTCACTACCCAAAGGTGTCTCAGAGCGGCTTACAAACTCCTTTCCCTTCCCCTCCCCACAACAGACACCCTGTGAGGTGGGTGGGGCTGAGAGAGCTCTGACACAAACTGCTTTTTTTCAAGGACAGCTGTGCCAGCTGTGCCAGAGCTTGTGACTGACCCAAGGTCACATCAGCAGGTGCAAGTGGAGGCGTGGGGAATCAAACCCGGTTCTCCCAGATTAGAGTCCGCGGGAACAAAAGATCTAACTAGAGGGATTCTACTTCACACAGTTGGAACCAGCCAACACTTGTGGGCTTCCTGGCTGCAGTCCAAGAGAGCATGTGAGAATTACCTGCAGCAGAACTTAAGTTGCCTAGGTGGGGTAAAGATGGCTAGCGTGGAACAAAGGTTGATCCTCGCCTTTTATAACCTATATTGGGGGTTGGCATCTGTGCCAACCTCATACCTATAGTCCGTCCCATTCCCTATACCTATTGGTTACTGGGATGTGACGTATATACCTAGAGGGAGTGGGCAATATTCAGATCTTAACCTTTAACTCAATGGAAGCATCTGGTCAAGGTGTGAAACTCTTGGTACCCCAGAAACCTTTGATGTGTAGATGCTCTAGCTCGGTCCCAAGCAGTAAACAGGAAACTGTCACTCTCAGGTTTTGAGTCTCCGGCTCACACCTTTTTGTCTCAGCTCAGGAAGGAGGGCTCCAGAGCCAGCTAATTTATGCAGTAGCCAAATGGCTCGCTCACAGCTTTAATGCCTGTATAACGCTGTATAACAGCGTTCCGTGCGCCTTGGTGTATAGTCATGCCAGCCACATGACCACGGAAACGTCTTCGGACAGCGCTGGCTCTTCGGCTTTGAAACGGAGATGAGCACCACAACCCTAGAGTCGGGCTCGACTGGCTTTCGAGCAAGGGAACCTTTACCTTTACCTTAAGATTCCTTGGATAAATGATTACAAAGGAGTTTGTTAGCCACTCTGAGACACCTTTGGGTAGTGAAGAGCGGGGTGTGAATCCAATCTCTTTTCTTCTTCTTCTCATAATTTCTGTTTCCTTTTCCCTGGACTTTAATGTCCTTCAGAGCTGGTGATATTTCCCCCCCACTGCTCTTTGCTTGAGGACAATTTGGCTCTACAACCATAGGAAGGCGATTCCTGGACCAGACGTTCATATCTGAGAACCACTTGGCATGCGATTGCACTGTTAGAGGCCTCATTTATTTTTTACTCTGTGCCTGGTGGTTTTATCTTGAAACAACTTGCTTCTGGTCCTTATGGAATTTATACTTGTATTTACATGATTGTACCACTTCAGTGGGAAGGTAACAGCGTTCTGTGTGCCTCGGTGTTTAGTCATGCCGGCCACATGACGACGGAAATGTCTTCAGACAGCGCTGGCTCTTCGGCTTTGAAACAGAGATGAGCACCACAACCCTAGAGTCGGATCCGACTGGCTTTCAAGCAAGGGAACATTTACCTTTACCGTACTATATTTGTATAATAGCCAATATGTTCCTCACTATTGACCTCTGAGGAAGGCCTATGTAGGCCAAAACGCGTCAGGTCAGGTTTATCAGCCCTTGTGTTTTATCGTTTGTTATTTATACATAACGTGTGATTGGGCCCTTATGTAATTTTAAAATTTGTGATGAATAAATACATGTATCTTTATATATTTCCTTCATTAAGTTTGTAATATTGGCCCCCTTTCTTACATTTGACTAACCTTTGTCAGGTTCTGGATATTTCCCCCCCACTCCACTCCCCCTTTGTTTTCTGTTTCTTGCTGGGAAAGTAAAAATATTTTTAGAAGAAGAAGAAGAGATTGGATTTATACCCTGCCCTTCACTTGGAGTCTCAGACCCTTCCCCTCCCCACAACAGACACCCCGTGAGGTGGGTGGGGCTGAGAGAACTCTGACACAAACTGCTCTTTCAGGAACAGCTGTGCCAGAGCTTGTGACTGACCCAAGGTCACACCAGCAGGTGCAAGTGGAGGAGTGGGGAATCAAACCCGGTTCTCCCAGATTAGAGTCCGCACACTTAACCACTACACCAAACTGGCTCTCATCTTTTCGAATGAAGTAGGCGGAGAGATAGGGCTCCATGGTGTTTGTCGTCTAGGGAATGCCAAGCGGAGACTCAGGCGTTTTGTGGAGGCAGAGGATGGCTGCTCTGGGGGGGGGTTTGGGGGGGGGGGGGATGAAGATCCACCAGGGCCTTTGGGACATCCTCGCCTTCCTAGAAGGGCTTGCGGCAGGTATAGTAACCCCCAGCTTCTTTTCCACAGTTTATTCGGGCCCAGCGGGCTGAAGACGGCAGGAACAGCACCAACGGTGAAGCGCAAAGACATTCCTCCCGCCCCGGGGGAGTCTAAAGAAAAGAAGAGAAAGACAGCACTGGAGGAGATCATAGAGTTTGAAGAAGCGAAGAAGAAATCGGCTCGGACTGACTACTGGCTGCAGCCTGAAATTGTGGTCAAGATCATTACGAAGAAACTCGGTGACAAATACCATAAAAAGAAGGCCATCGTGAAGGAAGTTATCAACAAGTACACAGCGGTTGTCAAGTTGATTGATTCCGGAGACAAACTGAAACTCGACCAGACACACCTGGAGACCGTGATTCCCGCACCAGGCAAAAAGGTACTGGTTTTGGATGGTGGCTACAGAGGAAACGGAGCTACTTTAGTGTGCATAAACGAGAAAACGTTTTCGGCAACAATACTCATCGAATCGGGGCCTCTAAAGGGACGCCAGGTCGAAGGCGTGCCGTATGAAGACATCTCCAAACAGGCTTGAATGGCGAAGGCCGACGGACTCTTGAAAAGTATCCAGCCTGAAGGTGCCCCCGAACTGCAACCGCCCCCTGTGCCAGCGCTGGAGTTTTTACAATCTGTTTGCAGATCCAAACTAAAGAAGCGGGGTCTTATTTTTTAAGACAGCAGTCTTGGACTAGAGATTTCTTGCTGTGAACTCCTAAACAGAGCTACACCCTTCTAAATTCATTGAAGTAATTTGGTTTGGAGGGGTGTTAATTGTCCTTAGGCTGGCACTGTAATTTGTGCAACCTCTGCTATTTCCCCCTCATTGCACACGAAGCACCAGTGAGCTTCACTGATTAAACAGTTTCTGAACTGCACTTATATTTACAAATAGCTGTGCATTGAAAGCAAGGGGGTCAAGAAGGGATCCAGTATCACTCAGTTTGCTGTGCAAGAACTGAGGTCTTTAATGGTTCTAAATTAGAGGACTGTTTTTATTGCCCCAGCTTTAATCTCTTGCCTACATTATATTTCTGTGCTTTATAATTACTGTAAAAAAATATTTCTGGAATCATCTACGCTTAGGGTAATTTCTTGTAAGTATTTATCTGCATCTATAACTTTTCCCTTAAGACCTAGGTAACTATAAGAAATAAGGATTACACTACAGTTCTGTAAGCTCTTGGAGGATTGGCTACATTAGGGGTGTGTGGCCTAATATGCAAAGGAGTTCCTGCTACAAAAAGAGCCCTGCGCCGGGCCTCTTCCTCCTCTGTTTTAGCCACGCAACATCCCTGTGTGGGGGGTAGGAAGGCAGAGCAGTCCAAGGTCCCCCCGGCAAGTGAAGGTATCTGACGAAAGGTTTTTTGACTCTCAGAAGTCTATACGTACTGGCTTGAAGGCTCCGAGTATCAGGTGCCAGAAGCCAGGCACGGCACGGTCGTCCAATCCAGGGTCAGTCCTCCTGTGGCAGCCGACTGGGGGCTTGGCTGCTTCTCCCATGGCAGCCATTTTGGCGTGGCCCTCACCACCAGTGTTCCCCTTAAGCTGAGTTAGTGTGAGCTAGCTTCAGTTTTTTAGCCTCCGGCTCACACACTTTTGTCTTCGCTCAGGAAGACGGGCTCCAGAGCAAACTAATTGATGCAGCAGCCAAATCGCTCATAAGAACATGAGAGAAGCCAATGTTGTATCAGGCCAGTGGCCCATCCAGTCCAACACTCTGTCACACATTGGCCAAAAAAGACCAGGTGCCCTCAGGAGGTCCAGCAGAAGCCCTCCCAATGTTGCCCCCCTCCCAAGCACCAAGAATACAGAGCATCCCTTGCCCCAGACTGAGAGTTCCTATCTATATCTTCTGGCTAATAGCCACTGATGGACCTTGGCTCCATATGCTTATCTAATTGCCTCTTGAAGCTGTCCGTGCTTGTAGCTGCCGCCCCCTCCTGTGGCAGTGAATCCCATGAGTTAATCACTCTTTGGGTGAAGAAGGACTTCCTTTCATCTGTTCTAACCCGACCGCTCAGCAATTTCATGGAGTGCCCACGAGTTCTTGTATTGTGAGAAAGGGAGAAAGGGACTTCTTTCTCTACCTGTTCTATCCTATGCATAATCTTGTAAACCTCGCTCACAACTTTAATGCTGGTAACTCACAAAGGAGACGTTTTGCTCACAAGACTCCACAGCTTAGAGGGAGCATTGCTCACCACTGTCTCTCAGAATCTGAAGGGACCCCTGGCAAAAAGAATGGAGCTCATGTGCTCTGGTCATGTGCTCTGGTCAAGAATCCCAGTTTTCAGCTGCTAACCCTTTTTAAGCCTGTCTTGGCTGATGGGGAGGGGCCGTGGCTCAGTGGCAGAGCCTCTGCTTGGCGTGCAGAAGGTCCCAGGTTCAATCCCTGGCATCTCCAGTTAAAAAGGACCAGGCAATAGATGTGAAAAACCTCCGTCTGAGACCCTGGCGAGCAGCCGCCAGTCAGAGTAGAGAATGCTGACCTTGATGGACCAATAGTCTGGTTCGGTATAAGGCACAGCTTCATGCGTTCATGTGATCTGCCCTGGCTGCCAGTCACAAAATTCCATTTCAAACGATTCGCGCTCCCTTTTTACCTTGTGACGTTTGCCCAAAGTCATCCTTCAGTCTGATTTGTAGCTGAACCATTTCAATCTCCTTTTCTCCCTCAGTTTGAAGAAGAGAAGAAGAAATCGGCTCGGACTGACTACTGGCTGCAGCCTGTAAGTTGCGATCCCGAAATACTTGTTTGACTTTCCAGCTCCATGTCCAAATCCTCCACGCATTCAAATGAATACACGTTTGTAGCAAAGTAATATTTATTGAAGCAATGAAGAAACTGGAACACAGGGACTGTTTGGAATGACTACAGGGTGCAGGGCACAGAATAATAAACAGGTTCATAAAATGCAATAATCAATAGACTTGGTTCCCGCTTGCACGGGTGAGTTGAAACTCGCGCCTAAAGCCTGAGAATCAACTGCTCCTAGAAGATAAACAATTAATTGCTTCTCATGCTCTAACTCATAATAGATTAAGCGAAGACCAAACGACTCCAGCTCCACACCTGTGACCTTGCAAGATAACTACATTTCAAAGCAATACTAGTATTTATAGAAAGGAATGCACTTAACAAGCTGATGGCAAACAAAGGGAGGGGGAGGGGGAGAGGCTACACAGCATATACACAGAACCCTTTGGCAGCTTGCTGACACTCCAAAATACAGGTGAGCAGTTATGCTTGCAAGACTAAATGCGCCACTCTCTGCGATCTCTGGAGGCCTTGTATTAGGTATACTGTGGTTTAGGGATCATCGAGTCTGTGAAGCGTGTTCTGTCCATGGTGTAAGGAGGGTGGAGAGAAATGGATTAGACCATTTGTGGGCCGGCAAAATGAGCTTCCTCTAGATAACTTTGGTTACCAAAAGAACAAAGTTAGAGTCCAGTGGCACCTTTAAGACCAACAAACTTTTATTCAAGGTATAAATGGTTAAAACCTTGTTGGTCTTTAAGGTGCCACTGATCTCTAACTTTGTTCTGCCGCTTTAGACCAACACGGCTACCCCACCTGAATTTAGTTATTATAAAAGAAGAAGAAGAAGAGATTGGATTTATACCCCGCCCTTCACTACCCGAAGGAGTCTCAGAGCGGCTCACAAACTCCTTTCCCTTCCCCTCCCCCACAACAGACACCCTGGGAGGGTAGGTAGGGCTGAGAGAGCTCTGACAGAAATGGCTCTTTTTCAAGAACAGCTCTTATCAGAACTACAGCTTGCCCAAGGCCATCCAGCCAGGTGCAAGTGGAGGAGTTGGGGAATCAAACCTGGTTCTCCCAGATTAGAGTCCACGCACTTAACCACGACACCAAACTGGCTCTTAATGGATTCTTTTTAAAGCTAAATTCCTTGTTCAGGCCGTGAGACCTTGGACAGCCTGTGACCAGTGTTCCCTTTTATTCCTTGTTGGGGTTGATTGATACTACTCAAGACCTGCAGGTCAGAGGAGTAGGGAAAAGAAAGAAAGGAATGTGTAAGTGCCTCAACAGTTTGTATTCCTTCGGTAACCAGATTTGACAGTAAGTGGATGACTCTGATAAATGTGAATGAGTCTCCCTGTAAGGACTTTTCTGGGATGGTTTTGTCCTCTTGAGGCTGGAATTTTTACATAGTTCAGCCGTTCGAGACCCGAGTGTGCCGCGTGACGGAGTGAGCTCCCGTCTCTGGCCCCAGCTCCTGCCAACCTAGCAGTTCAAAAGCAAGAAATTGCAAGTAGATAAATAGGTACCACTTCGGTGGGAAGGTCACAGCGTTCCGTGCGCCTTGGTGTTTAGTCATGCCGGCCACATGACCACGGAAATGTCTTCGGACAGCGCTGGCTCCTCGGCTTTGAAACGGAGATGAGCACCGCAAACCCTAGAGTCAGATTCGACTGGCTTTCGAGCAAGGGAACCTTTACCTTTACACCTTTAGTGGTGGAGAGTGCCCTCAAGTCTCAGGAGACTTCTAGCGATCCCACAGGGTTTTCGAGGCAGAAGACGGAACAGAGGGGGTTTGCCGTTGCCTGCCTCTGCATAGGAACTCTAGGCTTCCTTGGCGGTCTCCCATCCAAGTACTAACCAGGGCCGACCCTGCTTAGCTTCTGAGATCTGATGAGGTTGGGCTACCCTGGGCCGTCCAGGTCAGGGCCCATGTGATATACTCTAAAGCCCCCTCCCTCTCTGTTTCCCCTCTTCCTTCCAGGAAATTGTGGTCAAGATCATTACGAAGAAACTCGGTGAGAAATACCACAAAAAGAAGGCCATCGTGAAGGTGAATTCCTTTGCTGTTTACCTCTCAGTGACTCTCGCCGTCCTCCGCTGTCCGAAAAAGCCAGGCATGGCCAGAGGGTGGAGGCGTGAGCACTGAAAAGCCCGGAAGCCGAGTTTTCCAACGATGCCTATATCTGTCTGTCCTGCCGACTGCTGCTACAGTCACAAAGGGGCTTCTGAGGCTTGCCAGGTGAACCAGACTATGGCTGTTTGGGTGTGGCCGGCCTCAGTCAAGCACCTTTCAATCTCATTGATCGGTGTATTTATTTATTTATTCGTTTCATGTATATCCCACCCTCCCTAACGTGGCAGGCTCAGGGCGGCTCACACAAAACATAAAAGAATTCAAACAGAATTAGATCAAACAAAGCAATACAGTTAAGAGTATTATGAAATATAAAGTGCTAGTTAATGTCAGATGGCGGATTTAGCCGCATCCTCAGACAACAGCCGGCCAATAGCATCGTCTGGGTTAACTGGGTGTTGGCAGTGTTGTTAGCAGGGGTCATTTCCTGCAGGAGCGGACTAGATGGACCACTCCTCTGATCCAGCAGGGCTCTTCTGATGTCCTTATCACGAGGGGGAGGCCTCGGCCTCGGCCTCAATGCTCTGTTGTTGGCCCTCCAGAGGAACTGGTTGGCCACTGTGTCAGTCAAGATCCTAGACCAAATGAACTTTTCCAGCAGGGCTCTTCTTACGACAACAGGTTTACTTTCCTTTAATAAGCATCTATGTCTTTGACAGGAAGTAATCAACAAATACACAGCGGTTGTCAAGTTGATTGATTCCGGAGACAAGCTGAAACTCGACCAGACACACCTGGAGACCGTGATTCCCGCACCAGGTAAGCCACCTGGCAAGCTGGGTGGAGGGAGGTAGAGGGCGAGTGGCTCCATAATATTTTTGCATTATGCAAAGGTCTGGTACTTTGGGAGGTTGTTAAGGTGGGAAGTAACTAATTGGATCCAGCATACCTGGTTTGCTAGCAGCAGAACTTTGTTCCTCCGGAGCAAAGTTTGTGTTTGTGTTGAAGACAAGGAAGGCTCCCCCTTAGGGATGGGCACGAGCCACATTTTTGCAAGTTTTTTGCGGTTCAGCCACGAACCACGAACTGATACGCTGGTTCGCTAACCAGATTGGTTTGCGAGCCGTTTAAAGTTTAAACCCCTGCTTTCTGCTCCCCGCTGCATTTGGGCAGGGAGCAGTGGCTCAGAGCTATTTCACCCCCTGCTTTCTGCTCGCCTTCAAAAGCAGCGGTGAGCAGAAAGCAGGGGGCAGTTTTCACAGTTTTTCGTCGGGAGCAGAAAGCAGTTGTTTAAGTGCTTCCAAGTTCCCCACCACTCAGCTGTTTTTCGTGAAGAGCAGATAGCAAGGGTTTAAATAGGATTTCGGAGAGCAGATCTAAGAAAGCTTTGAGCATTTGGAGTAGACGGGAGACTTCGTTTATCCAGCCCACCAATCAAGATCTGCCTCTCCAGCCCTGCTCTCTGTGCCCCCACCTTTAGAGGTGAGGCAGGTGGCAATTAGAGACAGGGCCTTTTTTGTGGTGGCTCCTCACTTTTGGAACACCTTCCCCCTTGAGGCTTGCCTGGCCACCTACTTTAGTTTCTTTTAGGCACCAGGCTAAAACACACCTCCCCCCCCCCCCCCCCCCCCCCAGGCTTTTAAATAGGGTTTTTTATTCCTACGAGTTTGCTTCTGTTTTATGGATCGTTTCTACACTTGTTTTATATTTTTATCTTGTTCTAACTGCAGGCCAGCCTTGAGCAGGAACCTGAAGAGGTGGCGTAGCAGTATTCTAAATAAGGAATATTTATGTTCTGCCCTTCCATGTTTCAGGCAAAAAGGTGCTGGTTTTGAATGGTGGCTACAGAGGAAACGAAGCTACTTTAGTCTGCATAAGCGAGAAAACGTTTTCGGCAACAATACTCATCGAATCGGTAAGTCTCCTTTGGTGTTGGCCACCCGACGGCACATATATTAGAACCATCAGAGAGATTAAAATGCTCTTCTCCCCTTCCCCTCAATGCCTTCCCCTTCCTTTGAGGCTCAGTGGCAGAGCCTCTGCTTGGCATGCAGAAGGTCCCAGGTTCAATCCCCAGTATCTCCAGTTAAGAGGACCAGGCAGGAGGTGATGGGAAAGACCTCTGCCTGAGACCCTGGAGAGCCATGAAGTGGGGCTGTGGCTCAATGGAAGAGTGTCTGCTTGGCACGCAGAAGGTCCCAGCTTCAATCCCCAGCATCTCCGGTTAAGAGGACCAAGCAGTAGGTGATGGGAAAGACCTCAGCCTGAGACCCTGGAGAGCTGCTGCCAGTCCGAGTAGACAATACTGACCTTGATGGTATGATTCAGTATCAGGCAGCTTCATGTGTTCTGAGCTCAGTCCAGAGCATCTCCAGGTAAAAGGATCGAGTGATGTGAAAGGTCAGGACCTGAGACCCTGGAGAGGCGCTGCCAGTCTGAGTAGACAGTCCTGACCCTGATGGACCCGAGGGTCTGATTCAGTAGAAGGCAGCATCACGGAGAGGGGCCATGGCTCAGTGGCAGAGCATCTGCTTGGCATGCAGAAGGTCCCCGGTTCAATCCCCAGCTTTTCCAGCTAAAAGGACACTAATCTAATCTGGGAGAACCGGGTTTGATCCCCCACTCCACATGCAGCTGCTGGTGTGACCTTGGGTCGGTCACAAGTTCTCTCAGAGCTGTTCTCTCAAGAGCAGTCCTTGAGAGAGCTCTCTGAGCCCCACCTACCTCACAGGGTGTATGTTGTGGGGAGGGGAAGGGAAAGGAGTTTGTAAGCCACTCTGAGACTATCCAAGTGGCACCAGACTACTCACCCTTCCCTCAGGATGAGGGTCTCTTCCCTGCAGCAGCCTTCCTTCTGGCTCTGCCCTCTGGAAGAAAGAACAGCTTCTTTTCTGGCACCAGCCCTTTTGTTCCCCAGCCCTCTTCTTCCCTATTGGTCAATTTTGGTTCCAAAACCTCTCAGGGGTTTCTGGGAGTTGTAGGCCTACTGCTCACCTACTGCTAGCCAGGCTCCCTGGGCCTAGTAGGCCTCCGGTGGCACAGCCCAGATCATGACAGATGCTTTGCAAGCAGCTGCCGGAACAGCACAAGGGTCTGCACTGAGTGGCTAAAGTTATGCTGCTGCGGCCATTTTGTGGCTGGCTCTGCCTCGTGCGGCAGCCATTTTGTGGCTTGTGCCCCCACCGTGCCATGTCAGAATTCCCAACGTGCTCACAGATCCCAAGAAGTTGGGGATCCCTGTCTTAAGCTAACCTTTATCACTCAGGTCATGGTTTGTTGCAGGTCATCATCTGCCTTAAAGTTTCTCTTCTTACTTTTGAATCTCCTCCTCCTCCTTCAGGGGCCTCTAAAGGGACGCCAGGTCGAAGGCGTGCCGTATGAAGACATCTCCAAACAGGCTTGAATGGCGAAGGCCGACGGACTCTTGAAAAGTATCCAGCCTGAAGGTGCCCCCGAAGCTGCGACCGCCCCCTGTGCCAGCGCTGGAGTTTTTAAAATCTGTTTGCAGATCCAAACTAAGGAAGCGGGGTCTTATTTTTTAAGACAGCAGTCTTGGACTAGAGATTTCTTGCTGTCTAAGCCACTTAACGAACTCTATGATGTTTTGCTATTTAACAGTATTTCTTCCAGCCCACTTAAACTGGGATATTTTATGATGTTAAGCGTGAGACGTTGCCTGTCATAAAAGCTGTACCCTTTCAGAGATTTGGTGGAACTCTTGGTAACCTTCATTTCTGGCAGTCCCGACCAAAAACAAGTCAGTAGCAAGGAGAAATTGATTACTGGGAAGCTTGAGAACTGGAGAGTGAAGGTTGCCAGGTAATTAGACAGGGGGTTGGATCTTGTGGATCTACTCCTTGGCGTAGTACTCTCCACTGCAGCAGAAAAGAGCAAGAAGAGAAAAGAGAAGAGATTGGATTTATACCCCGCCCTTCACTACCCAAAGGAGTCTCAGAGCAGCTCACAAACTCCTTTCCCTTCCCCTCCCCTCCCCACAACAGACACCCTGTGAGGTAGGTGGGGCTGAGAGAGCTCTGAGAGAAACTGCTCTTTTTCAAGAACAGCTCTGACAGAACTATGGCTTGCCCAAGGTCATCCAGCAGGCGCAAGTGGAGGAGTGGGGAATCAGACCCGGTTCTCCCAGATTAGAGTCCGCGCACTTAACCACTATACCAAACTGGCTCCCAGCAGCACCTTAAAGACTAACAAAATGTGTGGCAAGGAGGAGCTTTCGTGAGTCATGGCTCACTTCTTCAGGTGCTTCTTGATCTATACTCTCCTCTGGCCCAAAGAGCCTTATCCTGAGCTAAGAGCACCTCCCCTGGTGGAATAGGTCTGTGGAAGTCTGTGTGGGGACAGGCTATGGCTCAGTGGTAGATTGTCTGCCTGGCATGCAGAAGGTCCCAGCTTCAATCTCCGGCATCTCCAGTTAAAAGGACTGGGTGTTGGGTGATGGGAAAAATCTCAGCCTGAGACCCTGGAGAGCCATGAAGTGGGGCTGTGGCTCAATGGAAGAGTTAGAGCTTCTGCTTGGCATGCAGAAGGTCCCAGGTTCAATTCCTGGCATCTCCGGTTAAATGGACCGGGTGCTGGGTGAGACTCTGGAGAGCTGCTGTCAGCCGAAGTAGACAATACTGATCTTGATGGACAAAAGGTTCTGACTCAGTATAAGGCAGCTTCATGTGGGAGTTCCATTCAGGAGAGGAGCTGTGGCTCACTGCCAGTGCCTCCGCTTGGAATGCAGAAGGTTCCCAGGTTCAATCCCCGGCATCTCCACTTAAAAGGGCTGAGTGTGTGAGGTGAGGTGAAAGATCTGAGCCTGAGACCCTGGAGAGCCTTGAAGTAGGGCTGTGGCTCAATGGAAGAGCATCTGCTTGGCAGGCAGAAGGTCCCAGGTTCAATCCCAGGCATCTCCAGTTAAAAAGGACCAGGCAGTAGGTGATGGGAAAGATCTCTGCCTGAAACCCTGGAGAGCCATGAAGTGTGGCTGTAGCTCAGTGGCAGAGCCTCTGCTTGGCATGCAGAAGGTCCCAGGTTCAATCCCCGGCATCTCCAGTTTAAAAGGACCAGGCAGGAGGTGATGGAAAAGACCCTGGATAGCCATGAAGTGGGGCTGTAGCTCAGTGGCAGAGCATCTGCTTGGCATGCAGAAGGTCCCAGGTTCAATCCCTGGCATCTCCAGTTTAAAAGGACCAGGCAGGAGGTGATGGGGAAGACCTCGGCCTGAGACCCTGGAGAGCTGCTGCCAGTCTGCGCAGGCAATACTGACCTTGAGGGACCAAGGGTCTGATTCCGTATAAGGCAGCTGCGTGTGAGAGTTCCATTCAGAGAAGGGGCCACGGCTCAGTGGCAAAGTACCTGCTTGGCATGCAGAAGGTCCTAGGTTCAATCCCCGGCATCTCCAGTTAAAAAGGACCAGGCAGGAGGTGATGTGAAGGACCTCAGTCTGAGTAGACAATACTGACCTTGAGGGACCATTGGTCTGATTCGATAAGGGGCAGCTTCATGTGTTCATGACGAAGCTCTGCTTCCACAGCGATGAGCTCAAAACGTGGATAGCCCAGGCTAGCCCGATCTCGGAAGCTAAGCAGGGTCAGCCATGGCTAGTATTTGCAATGGCCGCCTCCAAAGAATACCAGGGGCGTGACACAGAGGCCGGCAGTGCCAAACCACCCTTGAAACGTCTCTTGCCTTAAAGAAACAAGTCTAGCTTGCCACCGAGTGTTGCATAACACTGAAAGAGCTAGAACTGCTGGCTGCCAGACAATCTTAGGATCTCCTGACCAATGTTCCCTCTAAGCTGCGTTAGTGTGAGCTAGCTCACAGGTTTTTAGCCTCCGGCTCACACATTGTTGTCTTAGCTCAGGAAGGGACGGCTCTTATGCAGTCGCTAAATTGCTCACTCACAACTTTGATGCCGGTAGCTCACAAAGTAGAATTTTTGCTCGCAAGACTCCACAGCTTAGAGGGAGCATTGCTCCTGACTATTCTACACCCCTGAAACGTCTCTTGCCTTAAAGAAACAAGTCTAGCTCGCCACCGAGTGTTGCCTAACACTAAAAGAGCTAGAACTGCTGGCTGCCAGACAATCTTAGGATCTCCTGAGCAATGTTCCCTCTAAGCTGCGTTAGTGTCAGCTAGCTCACTATTTTTTAGCCTCCAGCTCACACATTGTTGTCTTAGCTCAGAAAGGGACGGCTCCGGAGCAAACTAACTTATGCAGTTGCCAAATCGCTCGCTCACAACTTCGATGCCAGTAGCTCACAAAGTAGAATTTTTGCTCGCAAGACTCCACAGCTTAGAGGGAGCATTGCTCCTGTCTATTCTACACACAATACTGTATGATGATAATAATAGCTCACTGCAGATGTTTTCGACATTAACTTGGCCACAGTGCCAAGATGCTTGCTTACTTGTTTACTCATATCTCACTTTCTGCCCTGATCGGGGACCCAAAATGTCTTTTCACCCTGGTTCCTCCCTCCACTTAATCTTCACAACCACCACCACCTTGTAAGGGTAGATCAGGCTGAGATAACTGCAACGACCCAAGGTCACCTGGCGGCCCTCCCTGCTTGAGCGAAGAATTCAAACCCAGTCTTTCTAGGTCTTAGTGTGACAGTCTAACCAGTG
Organism: Gekko japonicus; assembly: GCF_001447785.1. Lineage (NCBI taxonomy): Eukaryota > Metazoa > Chordata > Lepidosauria > Squamata > Gekkonidae > Gekko > Gekko japonicus. The sequence continues at coordinate 50,058 of NW_015173184.1, read as the reverse complement.
CGCCATCCCATCCCTCGTTCAAGGATTTCGCGAACTCCGGCAAAACCGCACAGGACACAGGCGCCCCTTTAATTGTCTTTTTAATTGCATTGCTTAAGTTATATTTCAAAACGTGGTGTTAATATCCAGTAAACAGAACTACATTTTATAAGTGAATGACATTGGGACATCAACTGCTTTTCTGCCCGGACCCCCTTCCCCTTCTGTGACTTCGCCCTCGGTTGACACCCTTGAGAATGGTTCCGGATCGTGACAGGTGTGAGTTTGGTATAGTGTTGGACTCTGTTACGGAGTGACAGGCGAAGTGAGTTCTGCGGGCTAGATCAAGCCTGCTCGCTCGGACTCGTCTATCAGGGAAGCTTTCCCACCCGGTCCGACAGCGAATTAATGCAAAGCTGTCGGGGCCAGAGGGGGCGGGGCTTGGTCGCAGTGGGCGGGATCTTCCCAAACTCTCCTTCAGGGACGATTCAGAAAGCTGTACAGAGTCGGGACGAGGTAATCTTGGTAGTGGCCATCGAGGAAGCCCTTCCCACTGTTGTGCACGAACCAGCATTGGACGCGAATCCCGAACACTCGGTCCAGGCGGTAATCCTTCTGGAATCCCCTGCAGAGGAGGACAGAAACAAATTTCTACTGTCGCAGGAGTTGTCAGGAGGTGGTAGCTCCCTCCCCCCTCCTTTCTACTCACCAAGCCCCAGGAAGGGACATGGGATCAATTGGAGGAAGTGTGGCCCTCGGCGACAAAGAGGGAGAGTTCCCAGGGAAGAGAGTCTGGCATTCGGACGAGGAACCACGACAGGGAAGCCCCCCACCCCCCAGCAGGGCCGGCTCGAGGTGTTTCTGCGCCCTAGGCAAGGCTACCTTATGGCACAGATGCCAACCTCCCGGTGGGGCCTGGAGACCTCTGGAGCCAACCACCCTTTTGCTACTGCCACCACCGCCTCCTCCCCTGCCGCCGCCACCAAAGGGGGGGAGAAGGGGGGAGGCACAGCTTGGCTCCCCATCCAGGCCCTGGCGCTCTAGGCGAATGCCTATTCGCCTAGTGGGTGAGCCGGCCCTGCCCCCAAGAGGATTGCCAGCCCTCCAAGGCAGGAGGAGGAGGGGTTGGTCGGGTGGCTTGGGAACCGTTGTGGTAGGGCAAGGTACGCACCGAGAGAGAATAAAGACAGATTGCCCTCTATAACAGCCGGGGAGGATAAAGCCGGGCTCGAGTGCCGTGGAAGGGGTGCGCCAGTACGGAGAGAGAGAGGAATTAGCACGAACTTCCAAACTTGTGGCTCCGGGCGGGAAAGAGAGAGTCCAGAGTGAAGCAACTCTGGACCGTTCCCAGATCTGAGGCTGTTTAAAGAAGGACAATTGGCGTCCCTCCGTTCGACTACCGGGTGCGTGCCTTTCTCTCTCCCCCCCACCTTTGTTGGTTTCTCGCCCTCCTTTTTGCCGGGACGGCTCAAGACCGGACAGGAGTAAATTGAAGACCAAGACAGGAGCCAGAAAAGGGTACTTAGGCTGAAGGGAGGCCTAAGGAAATGGGAGGAGCTGTATTTTCCCTGCAACGCATAGTTATTTCTTCCACCTGAAATGGATTTGCAGGTCGAAGAAGAGGAGGAGGAGGGGATTTCCCTGCGTACACCTTCCCTGCGTGCTCCAAATGCACACCTTCCCTGAACTCCAGGCAACCCCTGCTTGAAAAACCTCATTTAAAGGGAGCCCTTGAATAGGAGGCCAGCCCCTCAGCAGTGGCTGCTCCCTCCCTCCAAGATTTAAAGGGCCCGTCAGCTGATCGGCGGGCCACGTGCTCCCACCAATCAGCCGGAGGGCCCTTTTAATGACGCAGGTGGGGAGGGAGGGGGAGAGGGGCAGCAGCTGTTGTGGGGCGTGCCTCACCTTTGAGGGGGCGGAGCCCCGGAATGCCCCATCGCAGCTACGGGCCTGCCTGAGGGTCTTTGGGGGAAGCGACGAGTCGGGTCATCCAAAGAGAATCTTCCTGCATCAAAAGACTTGGCGAAAGGACACCTGGGTCTCTTTGCTGCAGGCGACTCGGATGCCTTACCTGGTAACTGTGAGCTTGAGGCCCTTGACTTCCATGGTGGCTTCGGGTTTCTCTGGATCTGGCCCCGGCCGTTCGTTGTAGATGTGCACGGTGGGCTCAAGTATGAACTGGCCTGGTGGAGAGAAAAGTTTGAAACGACTGTAATTTGAGGTCTCGGACGGGCATATGCAGTGCCGGATGGAACCAATCTGGCTTCCTTACACTGACCAATCAGCCCCCTCCTGGAAGCCAAAAAACGGTGTGTGAAAGTACTGGACCTCTTCTGCTGGTGTCCCCTGAGGGATCTGATCTTTACGGGTATGTCCTGCTGCTGAGCCTGAGGCTTTCATTTAGCAGTGTTGTGTGTGAGTGTGAAATGCCATCAAGTTGTTTCTGATTTATGATGATCCTTTGAATTAATGAGAGCCAGTTTGGTGTAGTAGGAAAGAGCCAGAGTCCAGTAGCACCTTAAAGTAAAGGTAAAGGTCTCCCTTGCTCGAAAGCCAGTCGGATCCGACTCTAGGGTTGCGGTGCTCATCTGCGTTTCCAAGCCGAAGAGCCAGCGCTGTCCGAAGATGTTTCCGTGGTCATGTGGCCGGCATGACTAAACACCAAGGCGCACGGAACGCTGTGACCTTCTCACCGGAGTGGTACCTATTTATCTACTTGCCATTTCTTGCTTCCGAACTGCTAGGTTGGCAGGCACCTTAAAGACTAACAAAATATGTGGCAGGGGAGGAGCTTTCATGAGTCACAGCTCGCTTCTGCAGATACCCGAGCAGTGACACACGGAAGCTCCTCCCCTGCCACACATTTCGTTAGTCTTTAACGTGCTGCCGGACTATTTGCTCTTTCCTACTGCTACAAACAGACCAGCACACGGCTACCCATCTTAATCGATCTCTAGTTGGGTGTAGTGGTTAAAAGCGGCAGACTCCAATCTGGGATAACTGGGTTTGATTTCCCCACTCCTCCACATGCAGCTGCTGGTGTGACCTTGGGTCAGTCACAAGTTCTCTCAGAGCAGTCCTCGAAAGAGCTCTCTCAACCCCACCTACCTCACAGGGTGTCCTGTTGTGGGGAGGGGAAAGGAGTTTGTAAGCCGCTCTGAGACTCCAGAGTGAAGGGTGGGGTATAAATCCAATCTCCTCCTCCTCCTCCTCTTCTTCTTTCCTCCTCCAAAACATCCTATCATTAACAGCCTTGCTCAGATCTTGCAAACTGAAGGCCGTGGCTTCCTTCATGGAGTCTCAACCAATGCTCCCTCTTAGCTGTGGAGTCTTGTGAGCCAAAATTCTACTTTGTGAGCTACCGGCATTAAAGTTGTGAGCGAGCGATTTGGCTGCTGCGTAAATGAGTTTGCTCCGGAGCCGTCCTTCCCGAGCGAAGACAAAAAAGTGTGAGCCAGAGACTAAAAAACTGAGCTAGCCCACACTAACTCAGCTTAGAGGGAACACTGGTCTCAATCTAGAATTAGGCATGTAGCTGAAAACGATTCAAAGATCTATTCCCAGCGGCCTGCCCAGATTTGTCAAACCGCCCCTTTCGAGCCCTCTGAGCCAGTGGCTCTCACCAGGTCCGTGCATTCCTGAAACAAATGCTCTGTAAAGTATTTTGTCTGACTTGGTCCTGAATCTACTCTTAGGATGTTCAGTGGGTGACCCAATGGTCTAGCATCAGAAAGGGAGAGGTTTCCCCCCTCCATTTTATGGATGTGAAAGTTGGACAGTGGAAACAGCTGACCGGAAGGAAACGGATTCATTTGAAATACGGTGTGGGAGGAGAGTTTTACAGATACCGTGGGTGGCTCAAAAGACAAATAAGTGAGTTCTAGATTAAATCCAGCCTGAACTCTCCCTAGAAGCTAAAATGAATAAGCTCAGGTCATATTATCAGAAAACTGATCCGATCTTTGATGTCAGAGGGATGGAGCCACATTCATAGACACTGGTCTGCACTGAGGCAAATCAGACTGTTGCAACTTAGTCCAAACTTTTGCAGAGACTTAAAAATCTCTAAAATCCAACCCAATAGACCCCTTCAAACCTTTAGAAAAATGCCTACTAATCAACCTCCTTCCATTTCAAAAGAATTTTACAGTATTTAAATTTCAAATAACCCTTTTCTCTATGAAAGAATGGAAGAATCCTTCACTATCCAGTTATGTATAGCTAATACGGAGGCATCTTTATTTAGATTGTTGTCTCAGCTGTGGTTCAATAACAGAATGACAATATTATGGTCCCTTTCCCAGTGCCTGCTGTCAGATAATATTATTGGGCACTGGAGCACCTATATTCCACCTGCAATGAGGCATGGGGTTTGATGATATTGTCTACTGTGCCAGCAACTGTTTTATTGTTTTATGGACTATATTCTGTAAGCCGCCCTGAGCCCACTTGTGGGATAGGGCGGGGTATAAATTGAAATAATAATAATAATAATAATAATAATAATAATAATAATAATAATAATAATAACAACAAGCCAAGACTCACTGAAGAGAAGAAGAGAAGAGGAGACTGGATTTATACCCCGCCCTTCACTACCTAAAGGAGTCTCGGAGCAGCTTACAAACTCCTTTCCCTTCCCCTCCCCACAACAGACACCCTGTGAGGACGGTGGGGCTGAGAGAGCTCTGACAGAAACGGCTCTTTTTCAAGAACAGCTCTTATCAGAACTTTGGCTTGCCCAAGGTCATCCAGCAGGTGCCAGTAGAAGAGAAGGAGAGATTGGATTTATACCCCACCCTTCACTACCCAAAGGAGTCTCAGAGCAGCTTACAAACTCCTTTCCCTTCCCCTCCCCACAACAGAGGTCGGTGGGGCTGAGAGAGCTCTGAGAGAAACTGCTCTTTTTCAAGGACAGCTTTGCCAGAAGGTCATCCTGCAGGTTCAAGTGGCTTGCCCAAGGTCATCCTGCAGGTGCAAGTGGAGGAGTGGGGAATCAAACCCAGTTCTCCCAGATTAGAGTCCGCGCACTTAACCACGACACCAAACTGGCTCTTCACCAAACTGGGAAGGACAATAATGCTAGGAAAAGTTGAAGGCAGCAGGAAAAGAAGACAACCCAATATGAGATGGATTTCTTACACGTCCAGGAAAATGCTGATCGCCATTTTGGAGTCAGGAAGCAATTTTTTCCAGGCCAGTTTGGCTGGGGATCCTGGGGATTTTTTTGCCATCTTCTGGGCCTGGAGCGAGGGTCACTGTGGGTGTGGGGAGGGAGGTATTTGTGAATTTCCTGCCTTGTGAAGGGGGTTGGACTAGATGACCTTGGAGATCCCTTCCACGATTCTATGATTCTGTGTCTCAGTCAAGGAAGGCATGGCTTTCAGTTCGCAAGACCTGAGCAAAGCTGTTAATGAGAGGGCATTTGGGAGCTCATGAAGTCATAGGGTCACCAGAAGTCAGAAGGAACTTGAGAATTTTATATGCCTATGGTATGTTTCCATTTTTCCCTTTTTAAAAATCAACCTCCCCCCCCCCAAAAAAAATGAGCCTCTCCTGTCTTCCTAATTCTAGAGGGCTTTACCTATAAGGCCATGGATGCTGGAGGAGAAGTGGTTTTCGGGAGGAATGTAGATACCCAGGAAGTCAACGTTGACTGGATGCTTCTTCCACACTCGGTGAAGCAAAACGGTGAAAGTCGTGTTCCCGTTGATGACGATGGTGGCATTGCTGTTCCTGTTCACCACGATGAGTAGTCTAGAAGTTTCAAGGGAATGGATACAGGCTGTTAGTAGTTCTCTGTTATGGTTAGATGGGCCATTGCGGAACCGCGGAGAAGCCCATTGGGTGATCCTTCCCCCCAAGGCCTTCTGCCATTTGTGCGGTTGTCGAACCATCACCCCAGGAAAAAAGGAAAGGTCTCATAAGGATATCTGAGGAGCCCTGCTGGATCAGACCAGTGGTCCATCTAGTCCAGCATCCCAAGAACATCAGAAGAGCCCTGCTGGATCAGACCAGTGGTCCATCTAGTCCAGCATCCCAAGAACATCAGAAGAGCCCTGCTGGATCAGACCAGTGATCCATCTAGTCCAGCATCCCATCAGAAGAACCCCGCTGGATCAGACCAGTGGTCCATCTAGTCCAGCATCCTAAGGACATAAGGAGAGCCCTGATGGATAAGACCAGTAGTCCATCTAGTCCAGCATCCTACAGACATAAGGAGAGCCCTGCTGGATCAGACCAGGGGTCCATCGAGTCCAGCATCCTAAGAACATCAGAAGAGCCCTGCTGGATCAGACCAGTGGTCCATCTAGTCCAGCGTCCTGAGAACATAAGAAAAGCCCTACTGGATCAGAACAGTGATCCATCTAGTCCAGCATCCCGAGAACACAAGAAGAGCCCTGCTGGATCAGACCAGGGATCCATCTAGTCCAGCATCCCAAGAACAGAAGAAGAGCCCTGCTGGATCAGACCAGAGGTCCATCTAGTCCAGCATCCTGTCTCATACAGTAGCCAACCAGTTTGTCTGGAAGTCCAGCAACAGGGCATAGAGGCCGAGGCCTTCCCCTGATGCTGACTCCTGGCTCTGGGTTTCAGAAGTCAACTGCTTCTGAACGTAGAGGTTTCCTTTTGGCCCTGCTGGTGGGCCTCCTTTAGGCACCTGGGTTTTGGCCACTGTGTGACACAGAATGTCGGACGGGATGGGCCACTGGCCTGATCCAACATGGCCTTTCTGATGCTCTGATGTTCTTATGGAAGGATGGGGTAAAAAGCTATGTTTGGGCAGGAACGCACAGGGAGTTCCGGCTGGCTCCCAAGTTGGCCCAGCAGGAACTCATTAGCATAATAGGCCACACCCAACAGCAGAAACTCATTAGGATTGGCTACATTAGGGGTGTGTGGCCTAACATGCAAAGGAGTTCCTGCTCCAAAAAAGCCCTGGTTTTTGAAAACAAACAAGGTAAACAGAATAAGAAGCAAAAGGTGGGTGTGGCTGGATAACCACACTTCTGGTAACGTGGGGGTGCAGCCTAATGTGCTAATGAGCTGTGCTGTCAGGGGTGTGGCCTAATATGCTAATGAGTTTCTGCTGTTTGGTGTGGCCCATTATGCTAATGAGTTCCTGCTGGGCTTTTTCTACAAAAAGAGCCCTGGCGGAAGACAGGAAGCTTAAAGGTAGGCCAGCTCCCCCGCTTACCTTCTCCGGATGATCCTCCCCGTGTCAGACCAGGAGAGGGAGATACTGGAGGAGCCGTCCATCAGGGTGATGGCTGCGGTGCTCACTTCGACCCGGATGCCTTTCTCTCTGAAATCGAACCCAATCTTGCCGAAGTAGGTCTGAAGCTTTTCGCTCACGGCCTGCTTGGCCCCGACGAGCTGTCCGTTGACAGCAATCCCTGCAATCCGAAGGAGGAAGAACGCTCACTTTTTTTTTTACTGACAGTCTGGCCCATATCCAGGCATCTGAATGAATGTCTAGAGTGGGCAAAAAGGTCTGCTTTTGGTAGGGTTTGAATGGCAGTATGAATGCGCTGGAGTGAGCGACTCAGTGTGGCCGGACATTGGAGGGCGCTACGTCACTCTAAGTGTGTCTAGGTGTTATCTCCTTGAATGGGGTGCCTCTCTTTGTCTTAACCTGGGAGCTGCCCTCTGATCTCTCTCCCTTTGTCCTTTCACTCTCACTGCACATGGCCTTCCCTGGAGACAAATGTATCTGCAGGACTCTCCTGTAGAAGCAGTGCCCTCATATTCCCATAGACGTGATGCCAAACAAGCTGGCCTCTCTTTGTCTTAGCCTGGGAGCTGCCCTCTGATCTCTCTCTCCCTTTGTCCTTTCACTCTCACTGCACATGGCCTTCCCTGGAGACACATGTCTCTGCAGGTTTGTCTTGTAGAAACAATGACCTCATATTGCCATACACATGAGGCTGAACAAGCTGGCCTCTCTTTGTCTCAACCTGGGAGCTGCCTTCTGACTACTCCTCTGTCTCCCTCTGTCTCCCTTTGTCTTCTCCCTCTCTCTACATGGCCTTCCCTGGAGACACATGTCTCTGCAGCTCTCTCCTATGGATACAGTGCTCTCATAACATGATGCCGGACTAGCTGTCCATTTGTGACAGGGGAAGTACTCTTTAGATCAGGCTTCTCTCTCTTCTTTTGACTGCAACCTGAATGTGAACTGGATCTACTTGAATAAATGTAAGTTTAACTTGTTTTTGCAATGTACTTCTTGGGAGATTTATTTACTTTGCTCCGTGTATCACACTTCTATGACTGGGCAAACCCTGCTATATTAACCAAATATCCCAACAGAATGTCCGTGAATAGACACATGGTTAAAGGGTCAGGCTAGAATCTGGCAGATCTGGGTTCGAGTCACTGCTCTGTCGTGAAGCTCATCGGGTGACTTTGGACTACTCCCTCTCAGCCTAACCTTAGGCTTGCCAGGTGCCCACTGGCAATGATGTCCACTGCCCGCTGATGCTCAGTTGGTCAGCGGGCAGAAGAAGGCTGATCAAACAGAAGGGTGAGGAGTTCTGGCCCCTGGGTTTAGCCATTGTGTGACACAGAGTGTTGGACTGGATGGGCCATTGGCCTGATCCAACATGGCTTCTCTTATGTTCTTATGGCCCCACTGGTAGGCCTCCTGATGGCCCCTGGGTTTTGGCCACTGTGTGACACAGAGTGTTGGACTGGATGGGCCATTGGCCTGATCCAACATGGCTTCTCTTATGTTCTTATGGCCCCACTGGTAGGCCTCCTGATGGCCCCTGGGTTTTGGCCACTGTGTGACACAGAGTGTTGGACTGGATGGGCCATTGGCCTGATCCAACATGGCTTCTCTTATGTTCTTATGGCCCCACTGGTAGGCCTCCTGATGGCCCCTGGGTTTTGGCCACTGTGTGACACAGAGTGTTGGACTGGATGGGCCATTGGCCTGATCCAACATGGCTTCTCTTATGTTCTTATGGCCCCACTGGTAGGCCTCCTGATGGCCCCTGGGTTTTGGCCACTGTGTGACACAGAGTGTTGGACTGGATGGGCCATTGGCCTGATCCAACATGGCTTCTCTTATGTTCTTATGGCCCCACTGGTAGGCCTCCTGATGGCCCCTGGGTTTTGGCCACTGTGTGACACAGAGTGTTGGACTGGATGGGCCATTGGCCTGATCCAACATGGCTTCCATTTCACTCAGTAAAATCTGGTTGCAAAGTGCATTGTAAGTGGATTGAAAGTGCATTATTCAGCATGTGCGAAAGTGTGTAGTGATTCCCAGAAGGCCATCGTTTCATGCCTCTCTCTGAATACACAGGACGGCCACAGCCCATGCTTATGTCTTACCAGAGTCAGCATCTGAAACCAAGTTCAGGATCGCTCCAGGTTTGGAATTGATATTGAAGCAGATGTTCTTCTGTTGCCTGGGCAGGTTGATGATAAAATGGGGATCGTTGTCCACTGCAAACACAGACAGCAGTCAGTCACTGATCTGACGAAGATGACACCTCAGTGCAAAGTCATGTACAACATCACATGCCCCGTCACCAGTGTAAGACGTCTATCACATTGACAAATCTGCTAGATAATACATAGAAGTGATTGTCTCAAATGTGGTATGGCTGTTGTGGAAACCAAAATAGCAGCGTGTTTTCAGTGTGAAATGATCGCTAAGCACATCTGTTTCGTTGCATATCGAATGGAAGAACTTCTACCAAAGGTATTCAAAGTGGTCTTCAAAATCGGTGGTTTTTGAAAGTTTGGAATCCTTGATTATCTCAGCAAAAGCAACTGGTTGGGGAGGGCACTGTCCTAATATTTGCATTTATAGCATGTCCCCCACCTTATGCATGGTTGTTCCCCAGATTTATTTATTTATTTATTTATTTATTTATTGGATTTCTATACCACCCTCCCAAAGGCTCAGGGTGGTTCACAGGCGGCAAAGCCGGAATCTAAAATACAATAAAACATACAATAAAATACAATCTTTAACCCCCAAAACCATCCTATAACACGGTGCTACATCATTCAACCAAGATGGGAATAACCATCCAGCTTTGGTGGCCAGCTATCTCAGTAGCGTCCCCCTATTCTGTTTACGCCTTCTGCCTGTGCATACCTGCCCCACTTTTGTAGGGCAGCCGATGAAATACTACCTTGGTGGTAGGATAGTGGCGGCGGCGGCTCCTAGTTGAAAGCCTGGCGGAAGAGCTCCGTCTTGCAGGCCCTGCGGAACTGCATAAGGTCCCGCAGGGCCCGGATCTCCTCTGGGAGCTCATTCCACCAGGTAGGAGCCGCCACCGAAAATGCCCTGGCCCTAGTAGGGGCAAACGTAATCTCTCGGGGACCTGGAACTTCCAGGAGATGGCGGTTTCCTGATCGTAGTGCTCTTGAGGGAACATAAGCAAAACCTTGCCCGGAAGAATTTACCATTTACATTTTGCTAGTGCCCTGATCTAGACAGCACAGGCTAGCCCGATCTCATCTGATCTCAGAAGCTAAGCAGGATCGGCCCTGGTTAGTACTTGGATGAGAGACCACCAAGGAAGTCTAGGGTTCACTACACAGCCATGGCAAACTATCTCTGAACATCTCTTGCCTTGAAAGCTCTTTGCTGGGGTCACCCTATTCTGGAGGCCCCACTTCGAAAAGGATGTGAGTAGAATGGAGCGGGTGCAGAGGAGAGCGACGAGGATGATCGGGGGCCTGGAGACCAAGAAGCCCTCTGAAGAAAGGCTGGGGGACTTGGGGATGTTCAGTCTGGAGAAGAGGAGGCAGAGGGAAGTGGTGCCACAGGAAGTGGTGGCAGCTACAAGCATGGACAGCTTCAAAAGGGAATTAGACGAGCATATGGAGCAGAGGTCCATCAGTGGCTATTAGCCACAAGGTATAGCTAGGGGCTCTTGGGCAAGTGATGCTCTGTCTTCTTGGTGCTTGGGGGGGGGTCCAACAGTGGGAGGGCTTCTAATGTCCTGGCCCCACTGGTGGACCTCCTGATGGCCACTGGTATTTCTAGCCACTGTGTGATACAGAGTGTTGGGCTGGATGGGCCTTTGGCCTGATCCAACATTGGCAACTCTTATGTTCTTATGAGGGGGGACAGGATGGCCCTCTTGAAGTATCGGAAGGGCTGTCACTTAGAGGAGGGCAAGGAGCTGTTCCTGTTGGCAGCGGAGGAGAGGACTCACAAGAATGGGTTTAAATTAAGGGCGAGAAGGTCCCGGCTGGATATCAGGGGAAACGTTTTGACAGAGTTGTGCAACAGTGGCATCACCTGCCTCGGGAGGTGGCGAGCTCCCCCTCCCTAGCAGTCTTTAAGCAGCGGCTGGACAAACACTTCTCAGGGATGCTCTAGGCTGACCCTGCACTGAGCAGGGGGCTGGACTAGATGGCCTGGATGGACCCTTCCGACTCTGGGATTCTAGGATTCTAAGTCCACTGCAACTTGATGGCACTTCCCATCACCACCACCAGTGGGCAGCCTAAACTCCACTTTTCCAAAACAGCATTTCCGGGCTTGTCGATCTTCTGTGTCTTTTAAGCCACAGTCGGGCACAAGATCTGATCCAGCAGATCTCCTCTTATATTCCCTGCATTGTGGACTAGATGACCCTTAAGGCCCCTTCTAACTCTATGATTCTGTTCATATGAGCGTCGTACACCATGATTCAGAAGGAATGAACGAGACATCACCGCACAATTATGAAAGAATCCACACGAACTGAATGCCATAATGCATCTCTGAGCCATACTAAGCAGTTTTTAGACCCTGAGTAGACCCAACGTTGAGAGCTTCAGACTCAGTGCTAGAGCTTGGCATGCAGACGGTCCCAGGTTCAATCCCGAACATCTCCAGTCCAAGGATTTCGGGTTATGGGTGTTGGGAAAGGTTTTTCTCTGCATTAAGAGCACCTGCCAGTCCGAGTATAAACAATACCGAGACGCAGGGCTATTTTGGGGCAGGAACGCACAGGAACGGAGTTCCGGCTGGCTCCCAAGTTGGCCACGCCCAGCAGGAACTCATTAGCATAACAGGCCACACCCAACAGCAGAAACTCATTAAGATTGGCTACATTAGGGGTGTGTGGCCTAACATGCAAAGGAGTTCCTGCCACAAAAAAAAGGCCCTGGTTTTGACAACAAACAAGGTAAACGGAATAAGAAGTGAAAGGTGGGTGTGGCTGGATGACCACACTTCTGGTAACATGGGGGTGCGGCCTAATGTGCTAATGAGCTGTGCTGTCAGGGGTGTGGCCCAATATGCTAATGAGTTCCTGATGTTGGGCGTGGCCTATTATGCTAATGAGTTCCTGCTGGGCTTTTTCTACAAAAAGAGCCCTGCCGGCGAGACGGACCAAGGGTCTGATTCAGTATAAGCAGTTTCGCAAGCCATTACCTCATTCCCTGGCTTCTATAGCGATAGGTGAGTTCCATCCCAACTTCCTCTGTGGCAGCGCCATGAACGAATGCCTGGGCAGCCCACCCCAAACTATGCTCTTGGTGTTGGAGTGAGCAACTCAGCGTGCCCGGACATTGGGGGGAGGGGGGTGCGCTACATCATTCTAAGCGTACACAGGAGTTATCTCTTTGGGATGCCTCTCGGGCGGCTTCACAAACAGTAAATAACGCACTTTCAATCCACTTTCAATGCATTTGCAACTGGATTTTACTGTGTGAAACAGCAAAATCCACTTGCAAACTGTCACTGGTTTGAAACTGGATTATTTAGCATGTATGAAAGCAGGGGTCATTTCCTGCAGGAGCGTACAGGAGCGGAGCTCCGGCAGTAAAGAGCCCTGGGGCTGGGCACATGCAAAAAGCCCCACCCCCTGCTCCCAGCAGCCCTCAGTCAGAGCAAGAAGCAGCCAGGTAAGTTGAGAGCTCCCCTTGGCCCCCCGGTTCTAAACAGTGCAGTGGCACCTTTAAGACCAGGTTTTATTCAGGTACAAGCTCTCCCTCCTCTGCAAGGGACAAATCTGCACATCCCCTGCCCCCAATAGCTAGCAATCCAAAACAGTCCAGTGGAGCCTGAGCGGTGGGTGTTGCCTTCTGACACACTTCCGGTGATGTCAGGGGGTGTGGCATATGCAGATAAGTTACGCTAATGAGTTATGCTAATGAGCTCCTGCACCACTTTTTCTACGAAATGACCCCTGTGTGAAAGTGACTAAAAGTCTTCGCTTGGGAGCTCCCCTGACCTCCCCTCTCCCTTTTTCCTCTACCCCTCCACACATGGCCTTCCACGGAGATACACATCTCTCCTGTTGAGACGGTGCCCTCCTACTCCCACACATGTGACGCCGGGCAAGCTGGCCATTTGTGAGAGGGAAAGTGCTCTTCGGATTAGGTGTCTCTTCTTTGGACTGCAACCTGAATGTGAACTGGATCTACTTGAATAAATGTAAGTTTAACTTGTTTTTGCAATGTACTGGTGGCGGCTACAAGCATGGACGGCTTCAAAAGGGAATTAGATAAGCGTATGGAGCAGAGGTCCATCAGTGGCTATTAGCCACAAGGTATAGATAGGGACTCTGGGGCAAGTGATGCTCTGTCATCTTGGTGCTTGGGGGGGGTCAACAGTGGGAGGGCTCCTAGTGTCCTGGCCCCACTGGTGGACCTCCTGATGGCACTGGTATTTCTGGCCACTGTGTGACACAGAGTGTTGGACTGGATGGGCCTTTGGCCTGATCCAACATTGGCTTCTCTTATGTTCTTACTTCTTGGGAGATTTGTTTAGTCCGCTCCATATCACACTTCTATGACTGGGCAAAATACTGGGTATGCTATACCACCTCCCCGTTTTGCATGTGCCCCAGCCAAATGATACGGTACATGCTTTAGAGTAGAAGAGGTCACCGCTTGAAGAATAAGGGCAGGACACAGACGTAACAACAAATACATGTTTACAGTATCCTATCCCTTGGAATTAAGATTGCTGGGAAAAAGATCAACAACCTCAGATATGCAGACGATACTACTCTAATGGCAGAAAGCAAGAGAGTACCAGAAAAATATCTACTTCTGCTTCATTGACTATGCTAAAGCTTTTGACTGTGTGGATCACAACAAACTATGGCAGGTCCTTAAAGAGATGGGAGTACCAGACCACCTCACATGTCTCTTGAGAAACCTGTATAAGGGCCAAGAAGCGACAGTTAGAACCGGATATGGAACAACTGATTGGTTTAGCATAGGAAAAGGAGTACGACAAGGATGTATATTGTCACCTTGCTTATTTAATATATATGCAGAGTACATCATGCGAAATGCTGGCCTGGATGAATCACAAGTGGGAATTAAGATTGCTGGGGAAAAGATCAACAACCTCAGATATGCAGATGATACCACTCTAATGGCTGAAAGTGAAGAGGATCTAAAGAGCCTCTTGCTCAGAGTAAAAGAGGAGAGTGCAAAAGTGGGCTTGAAGCTCAACATCAAAAAAACTAAGATCATGGCATCCGGCCCCATCACTCCTTGGCAAACAGAAGGGGACGTCGTGGAAGTAGTGACAGACTTCACGTTCCTGGGATCCCAGATCACTGCAGACTGTGACAGCAGCCATGAAATTAAAAGACGCCTGCTCCTTGGGAGGAAACCGATGGCGAACCTAAACAGCATGATAAAAAGTAGAGACATCACCCTGCCAACAAAAGTCCACATGGTCAAAGCAATGGAATTCCCAGTAGTCATGTATGGCTGCGAGAGTTGGACTATCAGGAAGGCCGAGCGCCGAAGAATAGATTCTTTGGAATTATGGTGCTGGAGAAGACTCTTGAGAGTCCCTTGGACTGCAAGGAGATCAAATCAGTCAATCCTAAAAGAAATCAACCCTGACTGTTCCCTGGAAGGCCAGATAATGAAACGGAAGCTCAAATACTTTGGCCACCCAATGAGAAGGGAGCACTCCTGGAGAAGACCCTGATGCTGGGAAAGATAGAAGGTCAAAGAAGACGGGGACATCAAAGGAGGAGATGGTTAGACAGTGTCATAGATGCAACGAACATGAAATTGAGCCATCTTCAGAGGACGGCGGAAGACAGGAAGGCCTGGCGTGATCTGGTCCATGGGGTCGCGAAGAGTCGAACTCGACCGTGCGACTGAACAACAACAAAAATCCCTTGGACTGAATGCAAACGGGGGGCGCAAACAACCCCTTTCGTTTTGCAGACTCAAGAAATGTGGGGTGGGGTGTTCCACAGGGCAACTGAGAATCATCGTGGGCTCCCTGGCAAAGAATGCCCCCTTTCCATTCAGAAGGGCACAAGACGTATGATCCGAAAGGGTGTGGTCTACCCCAGCGGCACTTTGCTTGGCAACCGGTATCCCCAGAAATCTGTACCCTTATGGCTAAAAGACAAGTTGGAGTTTTTAAAAAGTTGGGGCTGGGTTGCCCCGACCTAACTCGGGAGGGCCACCGAGACTATTACGAGGAAAGGCTGACGAGTCTGAGACTTTTCAGTTGAGAAAAGAGACAACTAAGGGGGGAGACACGGTCAAGGTGTATAGTAGGCAGGAGAAATTTTCCTCCCTTTCCCAAAATACTGGAACTCGAGGGCATCTAATGGGTAGTAGGTTCAAGAGGGACAGAAGGAAACACTTCTGTACGAAGGGAGTGATTAAAATGGGGGATTCGCCGGTAAATTTTGGGCAAGAAAGAGAAATCTTGGTAAGATGTTCATTTTTATTAGGGCTATCTTGCCCATAAATGATAATTTTAACACTTCCCATTTCAATAAATCTTTTTTTTATATTGTGGAGTCGTTTTGTATAATTATCCTCTATCAGCATGATATTTCTTTTCGATATCACCACTCCAAGATATTTCATTTTTTTAACTATATTCATGCAGGATAAATTTTGAATCTGGCAATCTTGATTTTCTGTACAGTTTTTTGTCACTATGTTTGTTTTTTTATAGTTAACTTTAAGGCCTGATACTTTACCATATTCTTCAATGCTTTCCAATAGATAAGGAAGTGATTCAATCAGATCCTCTATTATAAATACTAAGTCGTCCGCAAACACTTGTACTTTAAACACTTCCTCTTTAACTTTGAGCCCTTTTATCTGATTGTGGTTCCTAATTAGGTCTGTTAGAGTTTCCAACGTAAATATAAATAATGACGGAGACAAGGGACAACCCTGCCTCGTACCTCTTTGAATTTGTATATTTTGTGTCGTATCGCCGTTCACAATCACCTTTGCTTGTTGAGTCATATATATTGCTCTAAGCATCGTATAAAAGTTTTCCCCACAATCCCAATTTGCAAAATTTTGTAACATAAAATCCCAGTTCACTCTGTCAAAGGCTTTTTCAGCATCCAAGAATAAAAGTGCTACTTGTTTTCCTGGGTGTAACTCATAATATTCTAATACATTCAGGATGACCCTTATATTATTTTTAATCTGTCTTTTTGGTCAAAAGCCTGCTTGGTCTTGATGGATTATGTCGACTAGGACTCAGTCTATCTAGAGGATCAGATATCAATGGCTACTGAGCTGTGGTGACTGAGGGGAACTTCCAAATGCAGAGGCACTAATCCTCTGAATCCCAGAGCTGGGAGGCCACATCCTCAACCTCTCTGCCCTGTTGTTGGCCCTCCAGAGGAACTGGTTGTCCACTGGGTGAGACAGGATGCTGGACTAGATGGACCACTGGTCTGATCCAGCAGGGCTCTTCTGATGTTCTTATGTTCCCTGCAGCTGCTGTGAAGCCACAGGGAATGACTTTTTTAAAAATAAAGGGGGGGGGGCCCAAGTGGGCTCAGAACACCACCAACGAAGGGAGGAAGGGCTCCCGCCTCTCCCCCCCCAGCCATTATCCCATGTGGAAACAGTGCTGGGGGGAAGCTATTTCCCTGTTTTAGCTGCTCCACATGCACAAAACACTCCACATTGAGCAGCAAAAAAGGAAAATACTTTCCCCCTGCCAGAGCCGTTTCCATACAGGAAAATGGCTTGGGAGGGAAGGCAGGAGTCCTTCCTCCCCCAAGCATCAGCGTTCCGGGCCTGTTTGAACTCCTTTATTTTTTAAAAGCCATTGTCATGCCTGCCCTCGACTCAGCCCCAGAGCCAGCTCCTGACAGCCTAAGAGGGGAGGATTCAGTGCCTTTAAGAGCTGAAGAAGCATCAGGATCTGCACCTACTGTAAGTACTGAGGAGGATACACAGCAATCTGAGTCAACTACAGGACGGTTTGCACCTGGGATTGATCAGGCCATAAGCAGCTCACCACCTGCATCTCCCCCACCTGTAAGTAGGCTTAGGGATCAGAGACGTCAGGAGCTGGCTAGCCGAGGAAAAGAAGCACGTTCAAGAGGGCGGAGATCCTTGAGCCCTGAGTTTTAACAGCAGCCAGGACCTCGCACAAAGGTGCTAATGAGTTAATGGGCCAGAGCACTATTTAGTAGGGCCTCTGGCCATGAGTAATTTGTGCTGGCAACTTTGTTCATAGAACCAGAAGCTCTGCACCTTGATTCCCTTTTTGACTCTGTGGCTTTTGGACTCGGCTTGTGTTTGGACTTCTGCTCTGGCTCCTGACTTCCAGCTTTGAACCTGACCACGCCCTCGGCTTTGCTCCCTGTACCCTGACCTCTGGTAACGTTTGACTATGGCTTTGTCTGGTGTTTTGGGACTTGTTTAATGCTCTGCTGACTGCTCTCCTGGCTGACCTTTGGACTTGTATTGTGACTCCCCTGTCTGCCTGCCTCCCTGGCTCTACCGTGACAGCCATTCACTGCAGCTGCTGTGAGGCCGCAGGGAACCCAGACTTTAAGGTCGAATCTGCATTTGTCTTTCCCACCGGCGTCCCAGCCTTCTGACTCCGCCTTCAAAAAAACTGCCTACATTTGCTTTCGTTTTCAAACTTCAACTGTGCAAGGATACTTTTCCCTGTCTGCATGTTTATCGCCCTCTCGTGGTGGCTCCACTGTCATTACGCCTCCGCACGGCTTTAAATGAATCTTCTCCAAACAGCATTCAAACAAGCATAGAGAAAGATGGCGTCACAGAAGCACGAAAGTAATTTAAACATGCAAATGCAGGTTCGACCTTTGTCTGGGCAAACTGGACTCAACTCACTAAAACCCGAACGTGTCATTTGGCCCTTAGTCCCTCTCTTCTCAACAGCCCTGAGGGTTTTCCCATTGCCCCACACTCGGTATCTTGTGCGAGTCTGTATTAAAGCGAAATGCGTCGGTGACAGTCAAACAGAGAGTCAGTACGAGCTCTTCTACCTGAATGTATTCCGCTGCCGGGTGGTTTCTTTGTCAGTTTGCCCACAGACGTAGTGGAATTATCGGGCTGGGGTTGCCCTAAAAGTAAAGGTCCTGTTTTGGAAAAAAGACCGGTGAGATCTAGAATTATCCCATTGCTCAGCACAGATCTCTTTGAAAGAAAAAATACCGCTACAAGAGAAATGATAGTCTATCGGTTTCACAAGTATCACAAATGTGTCGGGGCAAGGAGGGGTGTTATTGCAGATATAGCCATGTAACAATTACTGCATGACTGTCACTCGCTACGAATGGCTTTAACTGCTGTCTTCATTCAGTATTTGGTCTAGGTTTCCACTGGGAGTTCTTTCCTATCTTATCTCAAGATCAGGTTACAGAGAGAACATCTCATTTTACCCTCCAGTGGCTGTTTCAGCTAAGAAAAACAGTGCGGGGAGGAAACCAGAAGTCCCCCCCCCCATGCTCCTGAACCACATCGGGCCCCAGAGCACTTGGGGACATTATTGCCCCAATGACACCCTATTCAGCTCATGGTGGAAGTAACATCTAGTTTGGCCCAGAGAGGGAATGAGTGGCCCAAAGTCACCCAGTAATAGGGCTGCCAGGCCCCCCGGGGGGGCAGGGGTTTTCCTGCCGAAAGAGCCCCCAACCCGCCGGTCAGGATCCAGCCACGAGGGAACCCTACCCCCAAAGTGGCCAGATTGGGCTGACGTGCCCAGCACAATGACGTCACCCGGAAGTGACGTCATCATGCTGGGCATGTTGCTGGGCGATGCAGCGACCAGCCTGAAAACCATAGATTTTTTTTTAGGCTTGTTGCTAGAGCGTCGCCCGGCGACGTGCCCAGTGTGGTGACGTCACTTCCGGGTGACGTCATCATGGCACATGCGCTTTGCACGCACACGAATGATCTTCCAGATGGGGCGCAAGACTCCCCCACTATTACAAAGGTAGGACTTGGCAACCCTACCCAGTAAAATTCATGGCCAAGTAGAAATTTGAACCCAAATAATCCGACACTGTTAGCAATAGATCTCATGAGCTCATTTGCATCTGTCTGGTTCCCCAGGGGGAGGGGCAAATTGGGAGACCAGCAAAGGGAGGGTTAAAACGCCCCTCCCCCAGCGTCCCATTGAATACATTCACTGCCCGTATTTATTTTATTTATTTTATTGGCCACAGCATATTATAAAAACCAGGTTTAAGACAGTACAAAAGCAAGATGGCAGCTTAACAAATAACATTTAGGTAGTCCATAATGCCTCCTGCAAGATGTTAGTCTTGGCACTGGGGCCGAAGGACTGGCGGAACAGCTCCGTTTTACAGGCCCCGTGTTTACTATTAACGTTTTTTTAAAAAAAACTCAACGGAGATCTTGATCTTCGACCTTCCACAAGTTTTGACCTGAAATAACTATTATTATAAGTGATTAAACTGGGCTGATATACTAACTGTGCACTCCAAAAGGCACAGTTTCAAAAGAAGAGGGGGATCAAAACAGGCCATGCGCGGTGAATACAGAGGAAATGTTCTATCCTCCATTCTTCTTACCCAAAGAGTGTCTGTATTGTGTTAATACCGAGGAGAGTATAACGGGGGAGTCAGTCCAACGTCTATTACCTGCATGTATGGCAGAAAAAGTTGGACCCATGACCACAGCTAGGGGGCCCCCTGGCTTCGGGGTGGGCCTCGCCCAAGATGGGATGGAATTGTCAGTCACTGCTTGGCCAATAATTACGGATCCTGTTCGGATAAATAAAGAAGATAACATGCCATATGTGAGTAGCGCATCATCTAGAGCATGGGGAGGTGCTATTGTTTGTCTGCTCATTTAAGCATTTTTTTTAATGTTCATCGTTTCTGTTCTTTTTATATATAATGATATATCTCACAACCACAAACGTGTTGAATGGGGTCCAACGAAATAAGAGTTACGAGAGGAGGCTGGGTGTGTGGTGACGCCCCCACGATGCCCGAGGAGAGGAACCATAGAGAGGACAGGATAGAACATCTCATTCACCGCAACGTGGTGGTCAGGCTGGGCGAAAAAGGAAGAGCTTGTGAATTCTTGAGAGGAGTGGGCGGAGCTCAGGAAGGAAAAGGGACAGCACACTAAAAAATGGGGCAAAAATCAGTCGCTTATCCTCCCGATGCCTCCAGTTATCAAGGACTAGAGCTACCAGGTCTCCTGGATGGCTGTGGGAAGAACACCAGTGACATGGTGAGGTTCAAAGAAAGTGCCAGCCGCAGGCAATGCAGCAGGGAATTTCTATTCCGGTGTGTGTTTGCTAAAACGACCGAGGGGAAAGCCAATACAGAATCGCCCTTTGACCCAGAAGTATCATTCCCAGCACTGATATTCCTTCCCCAAGCTTTCTGGAGTGTACAAGACCTGACTTTGTTTTATTTTATTTTGCTGAACCTATACCTTGGCCGCGTTCAGACTGGCAATTTGGCCCGACAGCCAAACATTTCAGGAGCGTTTCACTAGCGGATTAAAGGGGCGGGTTCACACGGGCACAGCTGTCCGGCATCCCCCAGCCGTACTCAAGCCGTCTTGTACTGCTTCCCGCCCGAGTTTTAAAAGTACCTGGTGGAAGTGGTAGCAAACTGTGTGGAGAGTGGGTTGATTCCAGTTCCCTGACGTGTGAACGCAAGCGCTGTAAGGCGGGAACAACCCGCAGTCTTTGATAATAGGCGCCGGCTGTTGCCGCGGGCAGGTGCCCATGCGCCCATGTGCATAGGCGCATGCAGCGGAGCGCAGAAACAGCCGCTAACAGCCCGCCAGGGGTGGGCCAACAGTGCGAACGCTGCCTTGCGCTTCCTCCATGGTATCCTCCCGCTCAGGGCTTTTTTTTGTAGAAAAAGCCCAGCAGGAACTCATTAGGATGACAGGCCACACCCCTGACAGCACAGCACATTAACAGGCCACACCCCCATGTTACCAGAAGTGTGGTCATCCAGCCACACCCACCTTTTGCTTCTTATTCTGTTTACCTTGTTTGTTGTCAAAACCCAGGGCCTTTTTTTGTAGCAGGAACCCTTTGCATGTTAGGCCACACACCCCTAATGTAGCCAATCCTAATGAGTTTCTGCTGTTGGGTGTGGCCTATTTTGCTAATGAGTTCTGTTCCTGTGTATTCCTGCCCAAAAATAGCCCTCCTCCTGCTTCATTTGCTGCAGTGTGAACGGGAATACTGCGACCAAGTTGTTCCGGGTCTGTTCCGGGTCTTCTTTGATGCGACTCCCTAGCTCTGCAAACTGCCAGTCTGAACGCAGCCCTTCTGTTTGCAAAGCATCGTTCTCTACTAGTGAGGAATCCCATGGGTGTGTGAAGTTCTCTGTAAAAGGGTAATGTCATCCAAAAGGGGATTCCATCCTTCCCTTGCTGTAGAATGGCCAACTGGACAGTTTCCTTCTGGTTGCTTGCCAGATGAGGGTTTTGTCCTCATATAATAGAGGAAGTACACCCTTTTGTAGCGGTGCACTGTCTTTTAAGGTAAAGGGATTTGTTGTCCTGGTCTTTAAGACCTTCGTAGCACTTATCACAGGGCCAATTTTCACTTTCCACTCACTCAAATAAAGAGATTCCAAGGGGAGATTACAAAGTGAGATGGCAGAAACTTGAGTTTATCCACAAGTTCAGAGCGATGGACCCCTCCCCGGGGGCTGAATTCTTATCTCACTACAGATGTTAATTTTCTCCCCCTCCCCTGCATTTTCCCTCTTGCCCTAATCTATCTGATTGCAATATGCATTGTACCTTTGCATCCTTAGAATCGTAGAGTTGGAAGGGACCTCCAGAGTTATCTAGTCCAACCCCCTGCAAAGTGCAGGAAATTCACAAATGCCTCCCCCCATGCCCCCCAGTGACCCCTGCTCCATGCCCAGAAGATGACAAAAAACCTCCAGGATCTCCAGCCAAACCGGCCCGGAGAAAAATTGCTTCCTGACCTCATTCAAGTCCAGTGGCACCTTTAAAACCAACAAAGTAGAATCCTAGACTCACGTTCTAGCTGTATCTGAAGAAGTGAGCCGTGACTCACGAAAGCTCCTCCCCTGCCACATATCTGGTGAGTCTTGAAGGTGCTCTTGGAGTCTTGCTCTTTTCTACTGCTACAGACAGACTAACACGGCGGCCCATCTTGATCTGTCTGGGTACAAGCTTTTGTGTGCATTACAGGAGAGCCAGTTTGGTGTCGTGGTTAAGCGTGTGGACTCTAATCTGGGAGAACCGGGTTTGATTCCCCACTCGTCCGCTTGCACCTGCTGATGGGACCTTGGGTCAGTCGCAAGCTCTGGCACAGCTGTCTTTGAGAAACAGCAGTTTGTGTCAGAGTTCTCTCAGCCCCACCCACCTCACAGGGCGTCTGTTGTGGGGAGGGGAAGGGAAAGGAGTTTGTAAGCCGCTCTGAGACTCCAAGTGAAGGGCGGGGTATGAATCCAATCTCTTCTTCTTCTTCGGATCTGAAGTAATACGCATGCACGTGAACGCTTGTGCCCAGAATTAAATCCTGCCTTCCCCAGGCTCCACCCCCAAATCTCCTGGAATTTCCCCGCCCAGAGCTGACAACCCTAGAAAAAATCCATGGCGCGCCCCTTGACACTGGATGGCCTCAGTCCCATCAGCGGCACCCTCCGGAGGGGAGGTACAGTATGTCTTTCTGCACAAAACATACATTGCCCTCCCTGTAACATACAATCCTGCCCTCTGAGCAGGCTAGCCTGCTGTTATCAGGTCTTGGAAGTTAAGCAGGGTTGGCCTTGGTCAGTATTTGGATGGGAGGCTGCCAAGGAATACCAGGGCTGTAACACAGAGGCGGGCAATGGCAAACCACCTCTGCAACGTCTCTTGCCTTGGAAACCCATGAGGGGTCACCATAAATCAGCTGCGACTTGATGGCAAAACTGCCCGGGGGGGGCAACATTATAACGGCGACCAGGGGTCATTTCCTGCAGGAGCGCACAGGAGCGGAGCTCCGGCAGTAAGGAGCCCAAGGGGCGGGCACATGCAACAAGCCCCTCCCCCTGCTCCCAGCAGCCCTCAGTTGGGCCATGAGCAGGGGTCATTTCCTGCAGGAGCACACAGGAGTGGAGCTCCGGCAGCAAAGAGTCCAGGGAGCAGGCACATGCAGCAAGCCCCACCCCCTGCTCCCAGCAGCCCCGGGCCATGAGGAGCAAGAAGCAGCCAGGTAAGTAGCATTGGGTGTTGCCTTCTGACACACTTCTGGTGATGTCAGGGGGTGTGACATATGCAAATACATTATCCTAATGAGTTATGCTAATGAGCTCCTGCACCTCTTTTTCTACAAAATGACCCCTGGCCATGAGGAACAAGAAGCAGCCAGGTAAGTTCCAGAGCCCCCCCCCCCCCCCCCCCCCTCCCCCCTCACACCCACTCTCCCTCTCCCGCCTTCAGGTACAAGCTCTCCCTCCTCTATGAGGGCAGATCTGTGTGTTCCCCCCCCCAATAGCTAGCAATCCAAAACAGTCCAGTGGAGCCTGAGCGGTGGGTATTGCCTTCTGACACACTTCCAGTGATGTCAGGGGGGCATGGCATATGCAAATAAGTTATGCTAATACGTCATGCTAATGACTTCCTGCACCGCTATTTCTACGAAATGACCCCTGACGGCGACCATTTTATTTCATACACCCCCACTTTTCTCCCCAACGGGAACTCAGAGTGGCTTCCCATCTTTCTCTTCTCCTCCACTGTATCCTCACAACAACCTTGTGAGGTAGAAAAGGCTGAGACCATGTGACCGGCCCAAGGTAGGGTTGCCAGATCCATTGGAAATGCCGGCGGGGGTATGGAGGGGGGACGTTCCAAGAGCGGGAAGTGACATCATGCAACATGCCTACATCACATAGGCGTGTCAGTGGTGTCAGGGGCGACATTCTGGTTTTTGGGCAAAACTCTATGGTAAAATCAGCCTCAAATGACATCATGACATTCTCTGGCAGCAAATCCCACATTTTTATCACTCTCTGTGGAAATTGGTATTTCCTTTTGTCTGTCATAGAACCATAGAATCATAGAGTGTTAGAGTTGGAAGGGACCTTGCAGGTCATCTGGTCCAACCCCCTGGCAGGAGCATAGCCGAAAGATAGCTCTACAACATACCCAGAAGATGGCCGTCCAGCCTCCACTTGAAAACATCCAGCGAAGGAGCATCCACCACCTCCCGAGGCAGACTGTTCCACTGCTCAACCACTCTTACAATGAGGAAGATTCTCCTGATATTTAGCAGGTATCGACTCCCTTGTGATTTCCACCCATTAGATCTAGTCTTGCACTCCGGAGCAAGAGAGGATAGATCTGCTCCGTCTTCTGCATGACAGCCCTTCAAATACTTGAGGACTGCAATCCTGTCCCCTCTAAGCCTTCTCTTTCCCAGGCTAAACCTACCCAACTCTTTCAGCCTTTCCTCCTAAGACTTGGATTCCAACCCCCTCACCACCCTGGTTGCCCTCTTCTGGACACGCTCGAGCTTCTCAACATCCTTCCTGAAATGTGGTGCCCCAAACTGGACACAGTCCTCCAGGTGAGGCCTGACCATAGCAGAATAGAGCGGAACTACCACCCCCTTTGATCTGGACACAATGCTTCTTCTGTTAATGCATCCTAAGATTGTGTTCGCTTTCTCCGCAGCCACATCACACTGCAGGCTCATGTTTAGCTTGTGATCAGCCAGAACACCCAGACCCCTTTCACAGGTGCTGCTCTCAAGCCAAGTCCCTCCCGTTCTATAGCTGTGCCTGTCCTGAACCTACTGCCCATCAACTTCATCGGATGCCCTCAAGTTCTAGTCTTTTGGGAGAGGGAGAAAAAGTTCTCTCTCTCTTTTTTTTTTAACCAAAACAATTTTATTAGCTTTAACAATAAAGTACACCAAAGAGAAAACGTTCTCTTCGTCAACTCTCTCCACCCCATGCATCATGTCATAGAATCACAGAGTCGGAAGGGGCCATCTAGTCCAACCCCCTGCTCAGGGCAGGATCAGCCTAGAGCATCCCCGACCAGTGTTCCCTCTAAGCCGAGTCAGTGTGAGCTAGCTCACAGTTTTTTAGCCTCCGGCTCACACATTGTTGTCTCAGCTCAGGAAGGACGGCTCCAGAGCAAACTAAGTTATGCAGAAGTCGAATCGCTCGCTCACAACTTCAATGCCGGTAGCTCACAAAGTAGACGTTTTGCTCACAAGACTCCACAGCTTAGAGGGAACATTGTCCCTGACCAGTGTTTGATAGAACAGAGAACATAGTCGTCTCTTTTCTCAACTGAAAAGTCCCAGACTCTTCAGCCTTTCCGGTGCTCCAACCCCCTAATCATCTGGGTTGCCCTCCTCTATATTTCCCCCACCACCACTCTCTGTACTTCTTCTCCTCTCGCAGGTCCCATGGCTTGCTTCTCAGACTTGCTTCTCAGACTGCCTGGCCGTGACCAGGACTCCGATCTCTAGGACTAGTATCAGACACGACCTCCTGCTTACACAACACCCCACTGCCCACCCGGGGCTCTAGCCCTTCCAGTGTGGTGTCGTGGTTAAGTCTGCAGACTCTAATCCGGGAGAACCGGCATTGATTACCCACTCCTCCACTTGCAGCTGCTGGATGACCTTGTGCAAGCCATAGTTCTGGGCTCTTTTTGTAGCAGGGACTCCTTTGCATATTAGGTGACACCCCCCCTAATGTAGCCAATCCTCCAAGAGTTTACGGTAGCCCCTGTAAGAAGAGCTCTGTAAACTCTTGGAGGATTGGCTACATTAGGGGTGTGTCGCCTTATATGCAAAGGAGTTCCTGCTACAAAAAGAGCCCTGTAAAATTCTCTCAGAGCTCTCTCAGCCCCACCGACCTCACGGGGTGTCTGTCGTGGGGAGGGGAAGGGGAAGGAGTTTGTAAGCGGCTCTGAGACTCCGAGTGAAGGACCAGGTATAACTCCAATCTCCTCTTCCTCTTCTTCCATAGCCAGGTTGGTCTGCTTGGACTCAGTCCCAGCTAGGGTCACCAGATCTGGGTTGGAAAACACTTAGAGACTTTGCGGGTGGATCCAGGAGGGGGCGGGGCTTGGGGAGGGGAGGGGCCTCCGCATGGTGCAGTGCCATAGACTCCACCCTTCAAAGCAGCCACTTTCTCCGAGGGAGCTGATCTCTCAGCCGGAGATCAGCTGTAAAAGCGGGAGGTCTCCAGGCCCCACCTGGAGGCTGGCAACCGTAATCCCAGCTGACCCTGACACAAAACAGTCAGTCCATCGATCAGTCCCCATTTCCTTTGCCCTTGGATTTTGCATTCTTTCCCTCCCTGGACTTTCGCAGCAGCAAAAAGCAAGGGGACCTCACCGAAGCACCCAACGTTGTCTTACCAGCATGGATGGCCGCTGCAGTTGGTCCCTTAACGAGACTTAATGGTTCCTTTGGCATGGAGGTGGAGCTGGCCCAGGGCGGGATAGAGTTGTCAGGCTTTGGGTGGCCAACGGCTAAAGCACCTGTTTTGGGGAGAGGACAAACGTGGTAGTACCGACCTCGAGCAAAACCAGGTTGCATCCTGATGGGGCCGCTCGAAGAGGAGGGCAGCACCCAGCACAGGGCAAAAAAACAAGAGGCTAGCCGAATGAGGAAAGGCAGAGGGACTTCGGAGCAGGGGTCATTTCCTGCGGGAGCGCACAGGAGCAGAGCTCCGGCAGTAAGGAGCCCAGGGGGCAGGCACGTGCAACAAGCCCCGCCCCCTGCTCCCAGCAGCCCTCAGTTGGGCCATGAGGAGCAAGGAGCAGCCAGGTAGGTTGCAGAGCCCCCCCCCCCGGCCTGCCTTCAGGTACAAGCTCTCCCTCCTCTGTGAGGGCAGATCTGCGCATCCCCCCCGCCAATAGCTAGCAATCCAAAACAGTCCAGTGGCACCTTTACGACAAGCTACTCTGTGAGGGCAGATCTGAGCGCCCCCCCAATAGCTAGCAATCCAAAACAGTCCAGTGGCACCTTTAAGACCAAGTTTTATTCAGGTACAAGCTCTCCCTCCTCTGCGAGGGTAGATTTGCGCCCCCCCCAATAGCTAGCAATCCAGAACAGTCCAGTTGCACCCTTAAGACCAAGTTTTATTCAGGCACAAGCTCCCTCTCCCCTGCGAGGACAGATCTGCACATCCCCCCCCCCAATAGCTAGCAATCCAAAACAGTCCAGTGGAGCCTGAGTGGTGGGTGTTGCCTTCTGACACACTTCCGGTGATGTCAGGGGGTGCGGCATATGCAAATGAGTTATGCTAATAAGTAATGCTAATGAGCTCCTGCACCTCTTTTTCTACGAAATGACCCCTGCTTGGGAGTGTTCAGTCTGGAGAAGAGGAGGCTGGGGGGGGGGGATTGCTCTCCCGAAGTATCTGAAGGGCTGTCACTTAGAAGAAGGCAGGGAGCTGTTCCTGCTGGCAGCAGAGGAGAGGACTCACAATCATGAGTTTAAATGAAGGGCGGGAAGGTATTTCCTTCCTTCCTTGTTACAGTCAGAGTTGTGCCACAGTGGAATCAGCTGCCTAGGGAGGTGGTGAGCTCCCCCTCACTGGCAGTCTTTAAGCAGCGCCTGGACAAACCCTTGTCAGGGATGCTCTAGGCTGATCCTGCACTGGGCAGGGGGTTGGACTAGGTGGCCTCTATGGCCCCTTCCGACTCTGGGATTCTAGGATTCTAATTTGTGCAGGGAGACTTAATTTTAATTCCCTCAGTGAGAATCCCTACACATTTGGCATATGCTTCATAAAATATCAAAGACTGGACTTTGGGTCCTCAAGGTTTCCCTTGCTCAAAAGCCAGTCAAATCCAACTCTAGGGGGCGGTGCTCATCTCTGTTTCCAAGCCGAAGAGCCAGCACTGTCCAAAGACGTTTCCGTGGTTATGTGGCCAACATGACTAGATGCCAAGGTGCACGGAATGCCGTTACCTTTCTACCGAAGCGGTACCTATTTATCCACTTGTAATTTCTTGCTGTCGAACTGCTAGGTTGGCAGGAGCTGGGACCAGAGACGGGAGCTCACCCCGTCACACGGCACTCAGATCTCGAACTGCTGAGCTACAGATCTTCCAGTCTGTAGCTCAGCGTCTTAACCTCTGAGCCACCGCTGCCCATATATGTGTGTGTGTGTGTGTATTTTAAAAAAACAACCCGGTGGGGGAGGTGTTAGCCGGCGACTGGAATGCTCAGCTCGCAAGATTGAAAGCCTAAGAAAAAATCTCTTCAACTCCGAGAAGCCTGTAATGGGACGTTCTGGCCAGGCGGTGGCAGTGCGGCGCCGCAAGACCTGGAGAAGCTGACGTCCTGTAGCCAAGCCGAAGTGAATATGCCGACGGAACACGTCTGACCCTGCAGCTGAACAAACCCTCGCCGACTGTGAATGTGTGTGATTAAAAGATATATGTTGTCCTCCCTTACCCCCATAAATCATTGTTTTTGTTGTTGTTCAGTCGCACAGTCGAGTCCGACTCTTCGCGACCCCATGGACGAGCTCTCTCCAGGCCTTCCGGTCTTCTGCCGTCCTCTGAAGTTGGCTCAACTTCATGTTCGTTGCATCGATGACACTGTCTAACCATCTCATCCTTTGCCGTCCCCGTCTTCTTTGCCCTTCAA
>NW_015173184.1:0-21171 GCF_001447785.1 Gekko japonicus | reverse complement strand
AGCCTGCAAGCTCTGCAGGATTGAGCGATTAATAAACTGAAAGATTATTATTATCATTATCATTATCATCATTATCATTATCATTATCATCATTATCATTATCATCATTATCATTATCATTATCATTATCATTATCATTATCATTATCATTATCATTATCATTATCATTATCATTATCATTATCATTATCATTATCATTATCATTATCATTATCATTATTATAAGATTGGGGACCTGAAGTCCAGTCTTTGATTTTCATGTTTTATAAATATATATATAAACATATATGTATAATGTTTTATTATATGTTGTATTAAGGGTTTTATACAGGAAGTAAAAAAGAAGGAAAAACAAAAAGCCAAATAAAGTAACACAACAAAAAGAAAAAAAGGTCCGTCCCCCCCATACGTGAGAAGCACTCACAGACCAAATATGGGAGGGAACGACAAAAATTCCCGCCACTTGCTTTTAATTATTGTACAATGCCGCCATTCGCGCCGCCAAAACCGGAAGTCTTCTATGCTGGGTATGGTTTTTATGTTTGTTATGGTTTCAGAATTTTGTACACTGCCTCGAGTCCCAGAATTGTGGGGATTAGGCGATTAATAAATGTCATGTAATAAATTAAAAAAATATATAAATAAATATCTACAGGCAGTCTGACAGGGCCTCACATCTTGATCCCTCTCCACAACAACAGTGTATGTGAAGCGTGTAAGGGTCTCGGAGCGAATGAAAACTAGTCCTCGCACTGTGCCAATGGTCTCCTGGTTTTTTGGCCGCATCCTGAGGGGAACAGCAGTCAGGAACCAACCTGCGCAGCACGCCCGCTTGTGGTCTCGGGGAGAGTCGGCCAGCATCAGCTCATCTCCGTTCGGGCTCTCGATCAACATGGCCGTGTACGGGGTCACGATGTGATGGTCGAGGGACATCTGCAAGATCCTCTTCGTGATGTTCCTTTTCAGGGCAGCCGTCGAGGCCAGATTCCTACGTGTTGTAAAATACCAGAAGTCACATCACTGGGCCTTCAATCTCTCTCCAGAGCCAGTTTGGTGTAGTGGTTAAGTGTGCGGACTCTAATCTGGGAGAACCGGGTTTGATTCCCCACTCCTCCACTTGCACCTGCTGGATGACCTTGGGTCAGTCACAAGCTCTGGCACAGCTGTCCTTGAAAAAGAGCCGTTTGTGTCAGAGCTCTCTCAGCCCCACCCACCTCACAGGGTGCCTGTTGTGGGGAGGGGAAGGGAAAGGAGTTTGTAAGCCGCTCTGAGACTCCAAGTGAAGGGCGGGATATAAATCCAATCTCTTCTTCTTCTTCTTCTTCTCTATCTCTCTGTGTACGTTTTATCTATGACCGATTTCACACAAGAGCTGCGCCACGGTCGCGCCTCCCTTTGGCCCGCTTCTATTGGTCCATTTCCCACTCGAAGCCGCGTGGCCGCGTTTTGACCCGCGGCTTCGCCCGATTTTCCCCGCGGTTTCGTGATCCTCAAAAAACAAGATCACGAAACTGCGGGGGAAATCGGGCGAAGCCGCGGGTCAAAATGCGGCCGCGCGGCTTCGAGTGGGAAATCGACCAATAGAAGCGGGGCAGAGGGAGGCGCGACCACGGCGCAGCTCTTGTGTGAAATCGGTCTCTGTGTATCTTTCCGTGATCTTATCTATTTCAAACGTTTCCAACTGAGGTGAAAATGGAATTCTACCCATTTTTAGGAACGGTGGCAGGGATTCTCCATCTCCTGGAAAGGGGACAGGATTGGCGTTGCCACCTTTCAACAGGCGAGAGCTAGTAGAACTGCCCCACCCCCACCCCCAGTCAGCTGGCTTCCAGATCGCCTCAGAGCACCGTGTAGAAAACACACCGATTGGTTGCTGGGATCGACGCCTGAGCCCTAGGGATTCTAATTGGCTGAGTAGCACCCAAGAGGTCTTAATACAGTCATCATAGTTCAGAGTTCATTTAAGTTTAATAGCCCATAGGCCATGCACTATTAAAAAATATAAGCGTTTAAAAAAACAGTAAGACAAAAATTTCCCACGTCCACGATGCAATTTTGGCAGAGGCTGCTCAGAAGTAGTCTTGCTGCACCAGGAAAAGATGACTACTTCAACAGCCATTCTCTTAGGAATCTTTCTCTTGCCACTGCATGTTTTGGACAGTAGAAGAAGACATGACATGCCGCAGGGGTCATTTCCTGAGGGAGCGCACAGGAGCGGAACTCCGGCAGTAAGGAGCCCAGTAGGTGGGCACATGCAACAAGCCCCGCCCCCTGCTCCCAGCAGCCCTCAGTCAGAGCAAGAAGCAGCCAGGTAAGTTGCAGAGCTCCCAATGCCCCCTGGTCCAAAACAGTCCAGTGGTACCTTTAAGACCAAGTTTTATTCAGGTACAAGCTCTCCCTCCTTCCTCTGCGAGGACAGATCTGCATGTCCCCCCCCAATAGCTAGCAATCCAAAACAGTCCAGTGGAGCCTGAGCAGTGGGTGTTGCCTTCTGACACACTTCCGGTGACGTCAGGGGGTGTGGTATATGCAAATAAGTTATGCTAATGAGTTATGCTAATGGGCTCCTGCACCTCTTTTTCTACAAAATGACCCCCTGACATGCCAAGTCGAGTTCTGTCAAAGGGCCGTCACAATAGCGCTGGTCTTGAGAAAACGCCCCTTCATCTGGGCTGTTGGAAACGCATTGCAGCCTGCAACCACGTATGCCCGTCTCAGTTTCGGAATGGTCAACACGTTGAACTAAAGAGGCAGGCCAAATTTGGTGGAATATGTAATTCCTAGATGAAGTGGGGAGCATTTTCGTCATCATAGTCGCTGCAGGTATAAAATTGATCTGGCTTTCACTGCTTTTCTAGCGCAAAGGAGATACAGAGTCACTCTTCTGTATCCAAGACAATAATAGCCAGTTGTGGGTTTCAGCTAAGTACCAAAAGTACAGTGCTGGTCTTTTAAAAAATTTCTATCAGCATCTCTGAAAGTTTTCCCCCTGGCCCCCTCCCATGCCTATTCAGGTGATCTCGAGCTAGACATTAGTAACTAATAAAAAAACTTTATGTTGACTTTAGTGCAAAGGCCCTTCCCGACAAACACAGGATCAGAATTTGAGTCATGGCTGTCAGAGTAGGTTTCCCACCCAGCAGGAGACTGGATGGTTAGGGATGTGGAGGGGAGACACCATCTGTCTTGCGTCAGCCAGGGCTCAGTGACAGCGAGGACTCCTCAGGAGAAAAGGACATGAGAAGAGGATCCCTGTGTAGCCAGCTCTGAGTCAACAGAAGACGGCAAGCAGGAAGATGAGCCACAGGCTTGTCAGGATTCACAGCCGACAGCTGGTGCTTCCCACACCCTCCAGCCCTGATTCAACAGGTGAAACTCAGCTGATCATTTCCAGCCCTCCAGTATCACCTACACTCTTAGAGCACTGCAGACGGAGGCTACGAATAGAACTACAGGAGAGACGACAAAGTGCACGCCTCCTGACCCAAGGCCAGCTTCTTGAGTAGGTGGCAGGATTATTTCCAAGCAGCTGACTGCAAGCATGACCCTTACGCATCTGGCCATAAAAACCAGCCAAGGGAGGCTGTTAGGTGTGGAAGCAGCAAGTGGGAATCCCTCTGACTCTGCGACCACCGCATCGGATCTCTGCCTCAACCCTGTAACTCTTTGGACTATTTCCTGAACTCTGCCTTCATCTCACTCCTGACCCTGCTTGTGAGTAACTCTCAGATTCTTAAACCTCACTGTACAGACTGACCCTCAGACTAGACTCCTGACAGCTCTTGACTCTGTGCATAACCTTGGACTGGACCTCGACTACGCTTCTTGAGTTGGTGCCCTTGCCTTCCTCGCTCCATGCTCTGATAGCACGCCCTACGCTGTTCCTGGGCCAGCTCTCAACACCATCACTCTGATGGCATGACATCACTTCTGGGCAAACCTGGAAGTGACATCACTGCATCAGTGCAGTGCTCTAGGATTCACCAGCAACTCTATGGTTTTGCCCACTATAGCCGGAGACCTAGCAGACCTACTTCTGAGTAGTGGCTCTACAAAATCAGCTAGCCCTCTAAGACATGACTTTATAAGCCAGGTGCAGATAATAAAAGCATTTTTCTTAAAACTGCTTTTAAAGCATCACTGATAAGCATCTTACTGTATTGTTTTTGAGGAAGCAAAGGTATGGAAGCCTCCATGGGACATATTCAGCTTGTATCACAGGGTTGTCTGCCGTGTGCCAGTGGAAGAGGAGGGGAGTGATTTGGGGCGGTCAGTCAATTAAAAAAATCAAAATGGGAGTCTTCGGGGCACTAGAACTTGAGAATCACCCTTTAGGAAATGCAAGGAACATTTTCCTTCTTACCTCTCGGCCATAAGCTGGTTGATGGTAATGTAGGCCCACAACGTCTCAGTGAATTTGGGATCTGCGTGCTTATCTTTGCTCAGGAATTCATCCAGACCCTCCGAGTCTGCCAAGGTCTCCAAGACTAACTCTGCGTTGGCCTAAAAGCCCAAGAGAAATCGGAAAGACACGAAGGCATCACCTGATGAATTAACCAAGTTGTTTATGCCAGTTTCCAAGGATCTGCTTAGCTGGTTATCTTAAGGCTTGACAACATGATGTTCTTTTCTTTTGCAACTGCAACTGCAGGGATTGCCTTATCAAAGAGAAGAGCTCCATTGGGATGTGTGACAGATGGGCAAAAGCCCTTCCCTAGGGTTGCCATCTCTGGGTTGGGAAGGTCCTGGAGATTTGGGGGTTGGCCTGGAGAAATGTGTTTGTAAAATAGGACAGGCTGACCAAGAGCAGGACAGGCCCAAATTCATCAGATGAACTTCATGACAAAGTCAGAATTTGAACCCGGGTCTCCCCCCACTATTGGGGTTGTAGTAGATAGCTCAATGAAAGCGTCAGCCCAGTGTGCTGCAGCACTGAAAAAGGCGAACTCGATGTTAGGGATTATTAGGAAAGGGACGGAGAATAAAATGGCTGGTATTGTAATGCCCCTGTACAGATCTATAGTGCGGCCTCAGTTGGAAAACAGTGTACAGTTCTGGTCACCGTATCTCACAAAGGACATTACAGAGCTGGAAAAAGTACAGAGGAGGGAAACCAAGATGGTTAGGGGCAAGGGTCATTTCGTAGTAAAAGAGGTGCAGGAGCTCATTAGCATAACTTATTTGCATATGCCACACACCCCTGACATCACTGGAAGTGTGTCAGAAGGCAACACCCACCGCTCAGGCTCCACTGGACTGTTTTGGATTGCTAGCTTTTTTGGGGGGGGGGATGTACAGATCTGCCCTCACAGAGGAGGGAGAGCTGGTACCTGAATAAAACTTGGTCTTAAAGGTGCTACTGGACTGTGGCGGCATTTTTTTGACTTGCTGGGGGGGGGGGGGGGGGAGACCGCACAGATCTGCCCTCACAGAGGAGGGAGAGCTCGTACCTGAAGACGGGCCGGGGGGGGGAGGCTCTGCAACTTACCTGGCTGCTTCTTGCTCCTCGTGGCCCAACTGAGGGCTGCTGGGAGCAGGGGGTGGGACTTGTTGCATGTGCCCGCCCCCTGGGCTCCTTACTGCCAGAGCGCCGCTCCTGGGCGCTCCCACAGGAAATGACCCCTGGTTAGGGGGTTGGAGTACCTTCCCTAGGAGGAAAGGCTGAAGGGTCTGGGACTTTTCTGTTTAGAAAAGAGATGACTAAGGGAAGACAGGATAAAAGTTTATAAAATCATGCCTGGGGTAGAGAGAGTTAACAAAGAGAAATTGTTCTCCCTCTCCCATGGAACTAGAACTCAGGGCATCCAGTGAAGCTGATGGGTGGTATATTCAGGATGGGCAGAAAGAAATACTTCTTTACACAGCGAGTGATTAAAATGTAGAATTCGCTGCCAGAGGATGTAGTGATGGCCAGAGGAATAAACAGATTTCAAAGGGGATTCGATCGATTCATGGAGGATACGTCTATCAATGGCTACTAGCCATGGTGGCTGAAAGGAACCTCCACATCCAGAGGCAGCAAACCTCTTAATCCCAGAGCCAGGAGGCAACGTCAGGGGAAGGCCTCGGCCTCTGTGCCCTGTTGTTGGCCCTCCAGAGGAACTGGTTGGCCACTGAGTGAGACAGGATCCTGGACTAGATGGACTATTGTTCTGATCCAGCAGGGCTGTTTTTATGTTCTTGCCCATTATGGACTCTCAAAGTGTAAGCACCGCTTAATTAAACCCCAGGTTTAATCAGAAACTGAAGCAAGCTTCAAGTGAGGAAACGATCCCAGGTTAATTTGGGATTAAACTCCTGATTCAAATGGAATTCCAAGACTTGCCTTGTTGTGATGAAAAACAGAGATCTTTGGAGAGATCAGGCAACTCAGGTCTCACTGTGTGGGGCAGACTGTGGGAGGGGGAGCAGTTCATTACTCCAAATGGTATGTAAGTCACATTGGGTTGGCCATGCCTCTGATCAAATGAACAAGAGTTGGCCCTTATATTTTGAAGGACTGATTTCAAGGCAGATGGAGGGGTAGGCACTGGAGGATTGTAGGACAGGAGCTAGAACCTACAGTCTCCACAGTATTGGTCAGGGGTCATTTCCTGCAGGAGCGCACAGGGGTGGAGCAGTAAAGAGCCCAGGGGGCGGGCACATGGAACAAGCCCCACCCCCTGCTCCCAGCAGCCCTCAGTCAGAGCAAGAAGCAGCCAGGTAAGTTGCAGATCCCACTCCCCCCCCCCCCGGTCCAAAACAGCCCAGTGGCACCTTTAAGACCAAGTTTCATTCAGGTACAAGCTCTCCCTCCTCTGTGAGGACAGATCTGCATGTACGTACGTCCCCCAATAGCTAGCAATCCAAAACAGTCTAGTGGAGCCTGAGCAGTGGCCATTGCTTTCTGACACACTTCCGGTGATGTCAGGGGGTGTGGCATATGCAAATAAGTCATGCTAATGAGTTATGCTAATGAGCTCCTGCACCTCTTTTTCTATGAAATGACCCCTGGTATCAATCCACAATTTCTCTAAACAGGTCTGAAGCAATCCTAGGCTGATTCCGCACCCATCTGTTTCCTCGCAGTTTTTCCACAGCCATGTCGGGAGGTTAATCTCCCTTTACTCTGCACGCCGCTTTCTCTTTCTTTGTTCATCGGGTTTTATGGTACTTTCTGCATAGATTTATGTCCATTCAGGGCTGACTTCACAGTCAGGGGTATCTGAATGTGGTTTTGAGTGACACCTTTTCCTTCCTCCCCTTCCAATTCAAAGGGAACAATAAGCAGACAACTTGGTGTTTATCACCTCGCCATGAATTACCTGGCTCAGGCTGCTGTTGACTGCTGAGGCAAGTACTGACACAGGAAAATCTGCATACCAATGCAGGAACGAGCGTTGAAAACAAAATAGATAGCAAGCTGACATGAGCCAATACAGAAACCAGGATCCGAGGCAATGCAATGAAAACAGATATTTCGAGGCAAGGGGGAACCAGGTCGAGTGCTGAGAAAATGTGGAGTGAATGCCTGATATGGCCGGGAAGGTGGGGTAAGAAATCTAATAAATAAATAAAATACAGAATGGACCCAAGCAGTGTTCCCTCTAAGCTGAGTTAGTGTGAGCTAGCTCACAGTTTTTTAGCCTCCAGCTCAGACATTTTTGTCTTAGTTCAGGCAGGATGCCTCCAGAGCAAACTAATTTATGCAGTCGCCAAATCGCTCACTCACCACTTTAATGCCAGCAGCTCACCAAGTAGGATTTTTGTTCACAAGACTCCACAGCTTAGAGGGAACATTGGACGCTAGTTGCTGTGCAGAGGCCCACGGTATAAGGAATGAGAGGCAAGGCAGGAAACCGTACTCACGGCAGTGGCTGTGATAATGCTCTGCAAGTGTTGCACGTTTTCTGTGTCGACTTTTCCTGCCACCACAATCTCCGATCCTCCAAAATAGTTTTGGAAGCTGTTGTGGGTGACGTCCGACACCATGCCCTGGGGATAGTTGAACTCGATTTTTTTCAGAAGCGGGGTGGAGATTTGGTTGTAGAATTGCTGCGGAGTCCAAAGAGGCACAGAAGTGACGAAAGCTCACACTGGAAAGTCCGCATCGGCTCACCCACAACACAAGTTTGGGCACTCCCTGCATGGTTGTGACTATCTACCTCCACAAGCACCATGTGGCACATCTCCCAGTGGCTTCTGGAAGCACCACCATGAGAACCGCTAGTCAATGCGGCATCACCAGGCCCTGCCCCATGAGTCTCAGGGCTTGGGATACTAGTCGGGTTGCCAGGTCCGACTCAGGAAATATCTGGGGACTTTGGGGTACAGTACAAAATTTATTAGGGTGTACACATATTAAAATATATTCGGGTTAAATTTTTTTTCAAGTATCAGACTAATAAAAGCATATCAAATATTAATACACATGATGGGTCAACACTTTCCAAATGAAGACCAAACCCGTTTCGGCCTCAAAGTGCCTTCCTCAGTGGTCACTATACAACATAGTATAGACATGCATTCAAACATATGTATACAAGATCTTTAGTACACTTATAAAAAGACCAGATGTTTGCAATTGTGTTGCTGGTATTAATGATGGGCCATAGGTATAGCCATATTCATTCCAATTATTCTGGTAACTGAGATTTCAAAAGTCTGAGTGTGTGAAGAATGCTTCAGACTTTTGAAATCTCAGTTACCAGAAACGCGTTTGGTCTTCAGTTGGAAAGTGTTGACCCATCATGTGTATTAATATTTGATATGCTTTTATTAGTCTGATACTTGAAAAAAAAAATTTTAACCCGAATATATTTTAATATGTGTACACCCTAATACATTTTGTACTTTTATAATATATCTGGTCAGCTTAACCCTTCTGGTTCGCAGTGTTATCTTGGGTTGAGTTTTTCCCTTCCCCCCCTCCCTTTTTCCAGACTTTGGGGTACAGCCAGGAGCAAGGATGTGACATCGCTTTTGTGACATCACTAGGGTTGCTTCAAAAAAAGATCCCAATAAAGGAAAACTGTAAGGCCTCTTACAGCATTTTGCCTTGTGTAGAATCGTCAGGAACTTCCTCTCAGTAATGTTTTGACATATCGAAGAAAATCATGAATTTCTTGAAATGTGCCAGTTGAAAGACTGACCAGAGATGTTACATAAGAAGATCTTTCAAAATGGTTGAACATTCCGGAGATCATCGTTAACAACTAACAACAACAACTAATAACTGTTGAATACCTTTATATATATTATACTCATCTTATGTACTTTGTACTTCACAAATAATTTTTTGTATTCTGTTCACTTCAGTATTTAAAAATTTATTGAGCGCAGTTAGGATACAGTTTTATTTTATTGGGATCTTTTTTTGAAGCACTCCTTGGCTGTTACCATCTATTTTAAGCTATATCACTAGGATTGCCAGGTGAGGCCGACAAGCCAAAAGAGAGTTATGGCCATCACATTAGGCATTCCTTTCAAAAGCATTCCTTTTAAATGCTTTCCCTCCATTGGAAATAATGGAGAATGGGGGCACATTCTTTTGGGGCTCACAGAATTGCGCCCCCGGGTCCAATCTTTTTGAAACTTGGGGGTTTGTTTCAGGAGAAGACCCAACAGCGATGCTGAAAATTTGGTGCCTCTGCCTCAAAAACAGCCCCCCCAGATCCCCAAATCCCCCCAGATCGGTTCTCCATTATTCTCTATGGGAACTGCTTTAATGGGACCCCCAGTGGCTATTCCCCCCCCCGCTCTCTGAGAGCCTTGACGCGGGGGGGAGGGATTCCGAACCAGGTGATCCCCTGCCCCCAA
Source organism: Gekko japonicus (assembly GCF_001447785.1). Lineage (NCBI taxonomy): Eukaryota > Metazoa > Chordata > Lepidosauria > Squamata > Gekkonidae > Gekko > Gekko japonicus. The sequence continues at coordinate 11,374 of NW_015173184.1, read as the reverse complement.
CTGGGGATTGACAACCCTAAATACTGGGATACGCACAATCAGCCACTATTCCCCAAGCATCCATTCACGGTGGCTCCATCGCTTCTTCGTCCCGCCAAACCCGGCCACTCCGAGTAGCAGAGACACGGGATGGAAGCTCACCTTCATCTGAGAGGAGGTTTCCTGGTTTCCAAAAATCCTTTGCGCCATCCCGTTGTTTTCGCTGGACAGTCTCTTCAGGAAATCGTAGTCCACGTCAAAGCCGATGCCGAGGGAGAACAACGAGATGTCGTCCTGGATGTTTTTCTTCACGTTCTTCTGAATGGTAGGCAGCTTCAGTTCTCCTAGATTGGGAGGGGACGGAAGGAGACAGTTCAGGTTTCCACATTTCGGTCCAACACCAGAAGCAATTGAATCTTCTTGGCAGAGCTTGTAGCTTGTGTCTGACTACTCTGGCCACCAAAGTACAAAGCTTTTCCCCAGCCTGAGGAACTTCCTCCAGAGAGAGGAAGTCCTCCAACCTCCAGCTGAGCAGAGTCTTCCAGTCTTCCGACTTCCAGCTGAACAGAGTGGCCAGATAGCCATTCTCTCCCTCTTGGTGCAAGGAGACCACGTAAGCCTTCATCTAAGGTCCTTACCCACAGTAGGATCTCCATCGGACACCAGGACAATCATGGACGCAGAGTTCGGATCTAACATCCCCATCCTGTTGGCTTCGTTTAAAATAAAGATGGCTCGGAGGAGAGCATCATTAATATTCGTCCCTGTTTAAGGAGAATGAGGTTGAAAACAAGTTTAGGTAATGCCCGAGGCAACTCAACCCAGCCAAAGTTAACCACCGCCAAAGTTCATGGAATTTGAGGGTGTGTCAGTTCCCCAACCAAAACTGATGGAAGAATTGCACACAAGCTTAAATTCAATAGGGGCTTAACTTTTAATGGATTTTGCCCTAAACGTTTCTTTTCTTTTCTGTCAAGTCACAGGCAACTTATGGTAACCCTGTAGGGTTTTCAAGGTAAGAGACATTCAGAGGTGGTTTGCCATCACCTGCCTCTGCACAGCAACCCTGGGCTTCCTTGGTGGTCTCCCATCCAAACGTTGATCAGGGCCAACCCTGTTGAGCAGGGGTCATTTTGTAGAAAAAGAGGTGCAGGAGCTCATTAGCATAGCTCATTAGCACAACTCATTAGCACAACTCATTAGCATATGCCACACCCCCTGACATCACCGGAAGTGTGTAAGAAGGCAACACCCAACGCTCAGGCTCCACTGGACTGTTTTGGATTGCTAGATATTGGCGGAGGGGGGGATGTGCAGATCTGTCCTCACAGAGGAGGGAGAGCTTGTACCTGAATAAAACTTGGTCTTAAAGGTGCCACTGGAGGACTTCCGGTTTGTGGATTGGTGATGACGGTCGCTCTCCCCAATGCTTGGGGAGGCGATTAGCACACCAGCGGTGAGGAGAGGTGCTACCTCAAGTGGTACCCCCACGGAGCCATTGTGATGGGTTCCAGGCCAGGGGGCTTTTGAGGGTTAGCCTCTTCGATGGCTCGACACCGGAGAATAGAGGCTTCCCTCTGCCCTGATGGTCCTGCCGCTGAGTGACCTTCGGGTATAAGCTAATTTGACCGGGACAAGCACAGGAGATCGAGTGGAACAACGATGAAGAGAGCGAGGTCAGAGATATGACCAACAATGAATGTGAGTTTGAAATAAACTGACTATTGTGTCAAAAAGGAGGACCCCCCCCCCCCCGTGAGAAAAGCAGAGCGCAAGGAGGGACGCCTCTTAAGCGCACAGACAGATTAACACAGCAAAGGGGGTAGGGGGAAATAAACAGCGAGATTTTTCTGAGAGACTTACTTGAGTACCGATAGTGAAACGACGAGTTTTTCAAGCCCTGGCAAAGCAGTTTGAAAGTGTAAACAAAGAGGAACATGGCAGCTTCCTGAGGGAAGTTTAAACCGAAACCAGGCAGAGTCCAAGAATGGAAGAGGGAGCTGATGTCATGAAGTTGCTAGCGGATACGCTGAAGCCGGTAATGGAGCAACTTGGTGGTATTAACCAGCAACTGGCCACACTAAACCAAAACTTCGCTTTACAGCAGCGCCAGCTGGCAGAAACGGAAAAGAAAGTGGAGCATGCAACTGAGAAAATTACAGAGATGGACACCACAAATAAGAAAATGAAGAAAAGAGTGACAGATGTGGAAACAACACAAAAACTTCAGGAAACCCGTTTGTTACAGCTCCAAATGGAAAAAACTAATATGACACTCAGATTTCAGGGGGTGCATGAAACTGAAAAAGAAGATCTGAAGAAGACTCTGGGAAAGATCATTGCTCCAGTAACAGGCTTATCAGCGGATGAGATAGTAAAAGACATGGAGGCTGCCTATCGGGCATACTCCAATTATATTAAAAAAAAAGAGCCTGCCTGGAGAGATTGTGGTTAGATTTGTAACAAGACAGACCAGAGATGCTATATTAAAGGCAACTTCAGCAAAGCCACTGAAATTTGGGAATACAATCATTAAGACTTTAAAAGATATCCCATTTGAAATTCGTAAAAAGAGGAAAGGCTACAAGAAATTGATCTCATTTCTTCAATCCAATGGAATTCAGTACAGGTGGGCGATTCCTGAATGTGTCATCTTTAAAGTCAACGATAAAAGAGAGAAGATTGACTTCATCTTTAAAGCTAAAGAATTTTTGAGACGTCAGCTTGGGCCGGGGGAAGAACTTAAAGATGAAGAAACCAAATCAAGTGACTCTACTACTTCTGGAACGGACAAGGACTCTGTGGGCGAAGCGGGTGCAGGAGCGGGAGCAACGAAAACTGTATATGACTTTAGAGATAGAAAACCGAAGTAAGGGCAGAAGGACTCTGTAAATCGCTCTTTGAAGTAAAGATGTTCAAGAAGTACTCTCACAAAGACTAACTTACTAATATAGAAGCTGTGCACAACAAGAACTCCATAAGTATATTGTATTACTAACACTTGTATTACTTACATTTAGTTTAACATGGAAATGATCTCCTTCTCTTGGGTTTTTAGTTAGTGTGGGTATCTTTCCTTTATGCTTAGTTGTAGTCCCCCCTCCTATATTTTTCATTGTAGTTTAATAGTCTTATGAAAAATAATAAAAGGGCTGCTGGGAGCAGGGGGTGGGGCTTGTTTCATGTGCCCGCCCCCTGGGCTCTTTACTGCCGGAGCTCCGCTCCTGTGCGCTCCTGCAGGAAATGACCCCTGCTGCCAAGTACTGAAAGAGTCCACTTACCTATGTATGGGTCTATGCAAATTATATTTTTCCAGATACTTTATGGGTGTATCAACACTACAGATGTTAAAGATAATCACTTGCCCCAGGGAATCTTAGAAACGATAGGTTTGTGAGTGAAGCTAGTGGTCTCTAACAAAGAATCCTCAATGCTCACACCATACTACAATTCCTAGGATTCCAGGGAATCAATTGTGATGATCAGGGGGTTGGAGCACCTTCCTTATGAGGAAAGGATGAAGAGCCCGGGACTTTTCAGTATGGAGAAGAGACAACTAATGGGGGGGGGGACACATGATAGAGGTATATAAAATGGGATGGAGAGAATTGACAAAGATCAATTTTTCTCCCTCTCCCAAAAGGAGGACATCCAATGAAGCTGATGGGCAGTAGGTTCAGGATGGACAAAAGGAAATACTACTTTACACAGAGAGTGATTAAAATGTGGAATTTCCTACCAGAGGATGTTGTGATGGCCACAGGAATAAATAGCTTTCAAAGGGGATTAGAGAGATCCATGGAGGATCAGTCTATCAATGACTACTAGCCATGGTGACTGAAGAAGAAGAGAAGAGATTGGATTTATACCCTGCCCTTCACTACCCCAGGAAGTCTCAGAGCGGCTTACAAACTCCTTTCCCTTCCCCTCCCCACCACAGACACCCTGTGAGGTAGGTGGGACTGAGAGAGCTCTTGACAGAAACTGCTCTTTTTCAAGAACAGCTCTTGTCAGAACTACGGCTTGCCCAAGGTCATCCAGCCAGGTGCAAGTGGAGGAGTGGGGAATCAATGCCGGTTCTCCCAGATTAGAGTCTGCGCACTTAACCACTACACCAAACTGGCTCTACTTAACCACTACACCAAACTGACGGTAACCTCCACATTCAGAGGCACTAAGCCTCTGAATCCCAGAGCCAGGAGGCAACAGTAGGGGAAGGCCTCGGCCTCTATGCCGTTTTGTTGGCCCTCCAGAGGAACTGGTTGGCCACTGTGTGAGACAGGATGCTGGACTAGATGAACCATTGGTCTGATCCAGCAGGTCTCTTCTGATGTTCTAATGATAAAGAAATGCAAGATGCATTTGATTAACACTCCAGGAGGGCTTGATCGCAAAGAAAACATTCTTTCCTGGGAATGGAGCAATAAACTTCAGGCAGATTTCAGGCAGAGAGGAAAAGGATTTTCCTTTATAGAGACAAATAGACAGGATGGAGATGAGCATTTGTCTACCTGCTAGAAAAGGGCAAGATAGATACCTATTTGAATATCCTGAGCCGGGCCATAAACATTTGTGGGATGCGCGCTTTGATTTGATCAGAGAAATGTGCAAGACGACAGATGGGGACTCTACTCCAATTTCAAGATAGCTCAAAGTGCACCCCTCCCAGATGGGAAGGGTTAAATATTCTGACACACTCTGAAAATGCGCAAGCCAACAACTGGGGTACACTTACATTAGCACAAAATAGATACAGGTCATTTTTTTGTGAGCACAGATAGGTCTATAACCACAGCTGTCCATCCTCTCTGCCAGCATCTAATGCCTAGGATCACTTTAGTAACACACTTAACGTACCTCCGTTAGGATGGATTCCCTCAATGTACTTCTTGGCAGCTTCGGTGTCTGATTTGGAAGCTCGCACTAAACTATCTTTCCAGGTTCGCACGTGGTGGTTGAAGTCGAGGACTGAAAACTGGTCGTCAGAACGGAGGTCCCCCAGGATCGTCTTCATCGCTTCGACAGTCTGGAGGAGGGAGGAGGAGGAGGAGCTGGATTTATACCCTGCCCTTCACTCGGAGTCTCAGAGTGGCTTACAAACTCTCCCCACAATGGACACCCTGTGAGGTAGTTGGGGCTGAGAGAGCTCTTTCGAGAACTGCTCTTGAGAGAAAAGCTCTGAGAGAACTGTGACTGACCTAAGGTCACCCAGATGACTTCATGTGGAGGACTGGAGAATCAAACCTGGTTCTCCAGATGAGTCCACCACTCTTATCCACTACACCAAACTGCAACTACAGCTGCTACCCAAATAGGCAGTCCCCTAATTAGTTGAGAGAATTGGCTTTAAGGAGACAGAGCGAGGGGGGGGGGTAACTGGGATTATCCACCTATGTATACCAGGATTTTTTTCTTTAATAGAACTCTCAAATAAACCAGGCACACACACACACACACTAAAAATGTATACAAGAGCTAAATCAGAGGAAATCAGGGAGGAAATAGGGAAAGCTTTTTTTGGGAAGGGTAATATTTACAATCTTGCAGAGATCCAGGAAGCAGCAGCAAAATGGCCAGCATTTCACAAAGAGAAGAGAAACCAAAGAGTGGGGCTGTGGCCAAGAACACATGCACACTACTGGGGAGCAGGCCCTCTTTTGATACAGGGCAAAATGTGCTGTAATTCCACGAGACCTCCAGGCCCCACCTGGATGGTGGCAACCCCATGTGAGTGTGTGCATATCAAAGATCTATCATTTTACTGGTGCTTCTTTTTATTGAGAAGAAAAGATTGGATTTATACCCTGCCCTTCACTACTCGAAGGAGTCTCAGTGCGGTTTACAATCTCCTTCCCCTCCCCACAACAGACACCCTGTAAGGCAGGTGAGGCTGAGAGAGCTCTTTTTAGGACTTCTCCTGAGATAACAGCTCTGAGATAACTTGTAACTGACCCAAAGTTTCACCAGCAGCTGCATGTGGAGGAGTGGGGAATCAAACCCGGTTTTCCCAGATTAGAGTTCGCGCTCCTAACCACTACACCAAACTGGCTCTGGATTCTCCCTTGCAAATCTGTCTTATTGCAGTGATTACCTTGAACACTCGGCAAAGCAGAAAGGTGGGATATAAATCCAACAAACCAAAGTACAATCAACCAAGATGGCAGCTTTGCCACTCGTCTAAGGACGAACAGATCTCCCTGCTTCAATGGGTGTCCACAAGCAAAGGAGCCGGCTTCACAGGGTGGCAGAAAGTACCTTGAAGTTGCAGCCAACATACGGTGACCCTAGGGTCGCCGGTCCCCAGTTAGGGGTGGGGGAATCCCTGGTTCTGTGGGGTTCTGCCTGTCGGCAGACAGCTTACTGGTGGGAGGATATCTCACACACACCCCAACATCAACATAGAGCAACGCGCCTATGTCACCCGGAAGTGATGTAGGCAAGTCATGACATCAGGAGGGACACTCTGGTTTGGGGGCAAAACTCCATGGTTTGAAGGTGATTTTACCATAGAGCTTTGCCCAAAACCCAGAGTGTTGCCCCCTGACATACCTACATAACTTCCGGGTGACGCAGGAACGGCACAATGTCACTTCCGGGTGACGTAGGCATGGCGCATGACATCACTTCTAGTGATGTCAGCACATTGGGGGTGATGCTTCCAGCTCCCAGAGCATTTTCCCCCCATCCCCCCGGTTGGCGTCTCAAAGGGACCTGGTGACCCTAGGTGACCCTGTAGGGTTTTCAAGGCAATGTTAAATATTCTGACACACTCTGAAAATGTGCAAGCCAACAACTGGGATACACTTAAAAAAAGGTAAAGGTTTCCCTTGCTTGAAAGCCAGTCGAATCCGACTCTAGGGTTGCGGTGCTCATCTCCGTTTCAAAGCCGAAGAGCCAGCGCTGTCCGAAGACGTTTCCATGGTCATGTGGCCGGCATGACTAAACACAAAGGCGCACGGAACGCTGTTACCTTCCCACCGAAGTGGTACCTATTTATCTACTTGCAATTTCTTGCTTTCGAACTGCTAGGTTGGCAGGAGCCGGGACCAGAGACGGGAGCTCACTCCGTCTTGCGGCACCCGGGTCTCGAACTGCTGAACTACCGACCTTCCACAGCCTGCAGTTCAGCGTCTTAACCACTTGAGCCACCACAGCTCCTGGGGTACACTTACATTAGCACAGAATGGATACAGCTCATTTTTGTGTGAGCACAGGTAGGTTTGCAGCCACGGCTATCCATCCTCTCTGCCAGCATCTAATACCTAGGATCACTTTACTAATATACTTACGTACCTCCGTTAGGATGGATTCCCTCGATGTACTTCTTGGCAGCTTCGGTGTCTGATTTGGAAGCTCGCACTAAACTATCTTTCCAGGTTCGCACGTGGTGGTTGAAGTCGAGGACTGAAAACTGGTCATCGGAACGGAGGTCCCCCAGGATCGTCTTCATCGCTTCGACGGTCTGGAGGAAGAAGGAGGAGGAGGAGGAGCTGGATTTATACCCTGCCCTTCACTCGGAGTCTCAGAGTGGCTTACAAACTCTCCCCACAATGGACATCCTGTGAGGTAGTTGGGGCTGAGAGAGCTCTATCGAGAACTGCTCTTGAGAGAACAGCTCTGAGAAAACTCTGACTGACCTAAGGTCACCCAGATGACTTCAGGTGGAGGAGTGGAGAATCAAACCTGCCTCTCCAGATGAGTCATAAGAACATAAGAACATAAGAGATGCCAATGTTGGATCAGGCCAAAGGCCCATCCAGTCCAACACTCTGTGTCACACAGGGGCCATAAATACCAGGTGCCCTCAGGAGGTCCACCAGTGGGGCCAGGACATTAGAAGCCATCCCACTGTTGACCCCCCCCCAAGCACCAAGAAGACAGAGCATCACTTGCCGACCCCCCCCCCCCAAGCACCAAGATGACAGAGCATCACTTGCCCCAGAGTCCCTATCTATACCTTGTGGCTAATAGCCACTGATGGACCTCTGCTCCATATGCTTATCTAATTCCCTTTTGAAGCCGTCCATGCTTGTAGCTGCCACTATTTCCTGTGGCAGTGAATTCCAAGTGTTAATCCCTCTTTGGGTGAAGAAGTACTTCCTTTTATCTGTTCTAACCCGACCGCTCAGCAATTTCATGGAGTGCCCACGGGTTCTTGTATTGTGAGAAAGGGAGAAAAGTACCTCTTTCTCTACCTGCTCTTTCCCATGCATAATCTTATAAACCTCAATCATGTCACCCCTCAGTCGTCGTTTCTCCAAGCTAAAGAGCCCTAAGCGCCTTAACCTTTCCTCATAGGGAAAGTGTTCCAACCCAGCGCTCTTAACCACTACACCAACCCAGCTCTCTTAACCACTACACCAAACTGCAACTACAGCTGTGACCCAAATAGCATTTCTTTATCATTAGCTGTGTCCCCTAATTAGTTGTGGGAATTGGCTTTAAGTAGACAGAGCGAGGGGGGGGGGGTAACTGGGATTATCCACCTATGCATACCAGGATTTTCCCCTTTATTAGAACTTTCAAATAAACCAGGCAGAGGTTCAGCCAGAAAGGTTTTTGTTAAAAGAAAATAGAAATGGACAGAAATGCACAAACACATTCTAAAAATGCATACAAGAGCTAGATCAGGAAATCAGGGAGGAAAGAGGGAGAGCTTTTTTGGGGAAGGGTAATATCTACCCTTCTGCCGGGCCTTAGAAAGCATTGCTAACAACAAAGCTAGTGGAGGTGATGGTATTCCAGCTGAGCTATTCAAAGTCTTAGAAGATGATGCTGTTAAAGTGCTGCACTCCATTTGCCAGCAAATTTGGAAAACGCAACAGTGGCCACAGGATTGGAAAAGATCAGTATACATTCCAATCCCAAAGAAGGGCAATGCCAAGGAATGTTCAAACTATTGCACAATTGCACTCATATCACACGCTAGCAAGGTCATGCTCAAGATCCTACAAGCTAGGCTTCAACAGTACGTGGATAGAGAACTGCCAGAAGTACAAGCTGGGTTTCGAAGAGGTAGAGGAACTAGAGATCAAATTGCCAACATTCGCTGGATTATGGAGAAAGCAAGAGAGTACCAGAAAAACATCTACTTCTGCTTCATTGACTATGCTAAAGCCTTTGACTGTGTGGATCACAACAAACTATGGCAGGTCCTTAAAGAGATGGAAGTACCAGACCAGCTCACATGTCTCTTGAGAAACCTGTATAAGGGCCAAGAAGCGACAGTTAGAACCGGATATGGAACAACTGATTGGTTTAGCATAGGAAAAGGAGTACGACAAGGATGTATATGGTCACCTTGCTTATTTAATATATATGCAGAGTACATCATGCGAAATGCTGGCCTGGATGAATCACAAGCGGGAATTAAGATTGCTGGGGAAAAGATCAACAACCTCAGATATGCAGATGATACCACTCTAATGGCTGAAAGTGAAAAGGATCTAAAGAGCCTCTTGCTCAGAGTAAAAGAGGAGAGCGCAAAAGTGGGCTTGAAGCTCAACATCAAAAAAACTAAGATCATGGCATCCGGCCCCATCACTCCTTGGCAAATAGAAGGGGAAGTCGTGGAAGTAGTGACAGACTTCACGTTCCTGGGATCCCAGATCACCGCAGACTGTGACTGCAGCCATGAAATTAAAAGACGCCTGCTCCTTGGGAGGAAAGCGATGGCGAACCTAAACAGCATGATAAAAAGTAGAGACATCACCCTGCCAACAAAAGTCCGCATGGTCAAAGCAATGGTATTCCCAGTAGTCATGTATGGCTGTGAGAGTTGGACTATAAGGAAGGCCGAGCGCCGAAGAATAGATTCTTTTGAACTATGGTGCTGGAGGAGACTCTTGAGAGTCCCTTGGACTGCAAGAAGAACAAATCAGTCAATCCTCAAAGAAATCAACCCTGACTGTTCCCTGGAAGGCCAGATAATGAAACTGAAGCTCAAATACTTTGGCCACCAAATGAGAAGGGAGCACTCACTGGAGAAGACCCTGATGCTGGGAAAGATTGAAGGTCAAAGAAGACGGGGACGGCAAAGGATGAGATGGTTAGACAGTGTCATAGATGCAACGAACATGAAATTGAGCAAACGTCAGAGGACGGCGGAAGACAGGAAGGCCTGGCATGATCTGGTCCATGGGGTCGTGAAGAGTCGGACTCGACTGTGCGACTGAATAACAACAACAATATTTACAATCTTGCAGAGGTCCAGGAAGCAGCAGCAAAATGGCCAGCATTTCACAAAGAGAAGAGAAACCAAAGAGTGGGAGTGTGGCCAAGAACACATGCACACTACTGGGGAGCAGGCCCTCTTTTGATACAGGGCAAAATGTGCTGTAATTCCACAAGATCTCCAGGCCCCACCTGGATGGTGGCAACCCCATGTGACTCTCATGTGAGCATATCAAAGATCTATCATTTTACTGGTGCTTCTTTTTATTGAGAAGAAGAGACTGGATTTATACCCCACCCTTCACTACTCAAAGGAGTCTCAGTGCAGTTCACAATCTGCTTCCCCTCCCCACAACAGACACCCTGTAAGGCAGGTGGGGCTAAGAGAGCTCTTTTGAAGACTGCTCCTGAGAGAACAGCTCTGAGAGAACTTGTAACTGACCCAAGGTCTCACCAGCAGCTGCATGTGGAGGAGTGGGGAATCAAACCCGGTTCTCCCAGATTAGAGTCCGCGCTCCTAACCGCTACACCAAACTGGCTCTGGATTCTCTCTTGCAAATCTGTCTTATTGCAGTGATGACCTTGAACACTCAGCAAAGCAGAAAGGTGGGATATAAATCCTACAAATCAATTAAAGTACAATCAACCAAGATGGCCGCTTTGTCACTCGTCTAAGGATGAACAGATCTCCCTGCCTCAATGGGTGTCCACAAGCAAAGGAGCCGGCTTCCACATGGCGGCAGACAGTACCTAGAAGTTGCAGCCAACATATGGTATCCCTAGGGTAGCTGGTCCCCAGTTGGGGGTGGGGGAATCCCCTGGTTTTGTGGGGTTCTGCCTGTCAGCAGCCAGCTGGCTGGTGGAAAGATGTCTCCCCCCCCCCCCCAACAGCAGCATAGAACAATGTGCCTATGTCACCCGGAAGTGATATAAGCACATCATGACGTCAGGAGGGACACTCTGGTTTTTGGGCAAAACTCTATGGTTCGAAGGCGATTTTACCATAGAGCTTTGCGCAAAAACCAGAGTGTTGCCCCCTGACATACCTACATCACTTCTGGGTGACGCAGGAATGGCACAACGTCACTCCCTGGTGACGTAGGCATGGCGCGTGACAATGTGAGCACATTGCGGGTGATGCTTCCAGCTCCCAGAGCATTTTCCCCCCATCCCCCCAATTGGCGTTTCAAAGGGACCTGTAGGGTTTTCAAGGCAAGAGATG
>NW_015173183.1:418335-427959 GCF_001447785.1 Gekko japonicus | reverse complement strand
CTTGAAGGTGCATTGGAAATAATGGGAACTAGGAATGTCAACTTGGATTACATCACAGTAATCCAAGTCTATGTCCCAACCACTGATGCAGAAGTGGCTGAAGAGGACCGGTTCTATGAAGACCTACAACACCTCATAGAACTAACACCAAAAAATGATGTCCTCATCATCATAGAGAACTGGAATGCTAAAGTAGGAAGTCAAAAGGTAACCAGAATAACAGACAAGTTTGGCCTTGGAAAGCAAAATGAAGCAGGGCAAAGGTTAACAGAATTTTGTCAAGAGAACACACTGGTCATAGCGAACACCCTTTTCCAAAAACCTAAGAGGCAACTAAGAAGAGCCCCTAAGAAGAGCCGGAATGACATGTGATTTGACATGCTATCGGGTGCATTTGACATGCTGGAGGTCACCTCGAGTCCCATTCCGGGGAGAGGAAGCAGGATATGAATGTACCTTTGGGTAGTGAAGGGCTGGGTGTAAATCCAACCTCCTCCTCCTCGTCTTCTTCTTCCTCTTCTTCGCATTTATTGAAAGTTCCTGGTCCATGAACTGTCCACCTTGTGTCAACAAGGGCAAGGGCCCTCTCGGTAGCAGCCCCCATTCTGTGGAGCCAGTTACCTGGAGAGGTGTGTACCTTGCAGGAGCTCCCTAGCTTAGGCAGAGCATGCAAAGCTGCTGTTTTTCGGGTGGCCTTTGGGTGATCGTGATCCACCAGGCAGCTGGTATGCTTCATCTGTGTCTTCGCCATCCAGGCATCCGAACATGCTAGATAACTGATAGATTTTCAATCGTTATTTTTAAAAGTTTATTTCTTGTATCTTTTGTATTGTTTTTATCGAGTGTATTTTATAAGCCATTAGCCACCCTGGTCCCCTTTGAGGGAGTGGGAGTGGGATATAAGTTTGATAAATAGTAGTAATAACTAGAGAGAAGAGATTGGATTTATACCCCGCCCTTCACTACCCAAAAGAGTCTCAGAGCGGCTTACAATCTCTTCCCCCCCCTCCCCACAACAGACACCCTGTGAGGTCAGTGGGGCTGAGAGAGCTCTCCTGAGAACTGCCCTTGAGAGAACAGCCCTGAGAGAACTTGTGACTGACCCCAAGGTCACACCAGCAGCTGCATGTGGAGGACTGGGGAGTCAAACCCAGTTCTCCGAGAGCAGAGTATTTGCGCTGCAGTACTGCGATCTTTGGGTCTGTTATTATCTGTGGGGGCCGAAATGTCCCCTTCCCTTTGGTTTGTGAGTTTTTCCATCCATCCCCCCCCAATCTCTATTGGAAAAAAATGGAAAAACTCAGGAAGCAAAGGGAAGGGGGCATTTCAGCCTCCATGGACAATAATGGACGACGAGGAGGAGGAGATTGGATTTATACCCCACCCTTCACTTGGAGTCTCAGAGCGGCTTACATTCCTCCCAACAACAGGCACCCTGTGAGGTAGGTGGGGCTGAGAGAGCTCTTTCAAGAACTGCCTTTTTTTTAACGGTTTTTTATTGATAAGTAGGAAAAACAAGAGATAATAACAGTTCATAAAACAATTTCCAAAACAATTAGAGTAAGAGACAACAAACTGGTACAAAGATGTGTAAACATTGTACATAATTAGAGAATAAAGCTTAACATTGAAAAGGATCTACTACAACTATTACAATTAGATAGTATAAGATAACTGTTCATACAACCAATTGACTGCTGAAATTAGCACTTATAATAAGAATGTCTTTTTAAGGGTAAAGAGAAAATTTAGCTGTGAACATTAGCAACTGTTTGCTGATCATATGGGAAAATTTTAGCTTGAGGCTTATTAACACAAGGCTGAGAACGTACATGTAAATGACGCGTCTTCATTTTGTATGGATTAGATCCATTGAATATAATTTTTCCAGGAAGATGAAATGAAATCTTCCGAGGACAAGAATTCCAAGACAGGGAACCATTTAGCCCCCAAGTTTGATACCAAGGGAGATCTAGCATTGCTGTTGTGTTTGTCGGTGATGCTTTCCCTGATAAACTGGTCCCACAGCTTTCTGAACCAGACTTGGATATTAGGTGGAGCAGGGTCTTTCCAGTATGAGGCTACTGAAAGCCTTGCAGCATATAACATGACTTCCAATATGCCTTTGTGATGGTGATGCTCAATATGTTGTGGCCAAATTCCTAAAAATATATGTTCTGGCTTGAAAGGAACTTCAATGCTTAAAATAGTTTTAATGTACTGTAAAACTGTAGTCCAGAACTTTTCAATTTCCACACAACGCCACCAACAGTGGGCAAAATTACCTACATGTCCGCAACCTTTCCAACATTTTGATGAATGTTTGGAGGACATGTGGGATAAACTTAGCGGTGTTAAGCACCAATGAGATAAGATTTTGAATTTATGTAAGTTGACTGGTAAGGAGTGAGGTTTGCAACCTTTGTCAGACCATATTTTATTCCACATTTCATCATCAATCACATTATTACAATCCTGGTGCCAGGCTGTCTGGTAAGTGAGGGATTTGGGACCAATGTCTTTTATTAGCAGTTTATATAAGGCAGAAATCATGCCTCTGTTCTGCGTTTGAAATAGTTTAAGGATGACTTCAAATTCTGTGTGTGGGAGAGAAATGATCTTGCCTATTTTTTTCTGATCCACTATGTGACGAAGTTGAAAATATAAGAATCAGGGGATGTCGAGTCTTAATTTTCTTTCTAAATCTACCTTAGAGCATAGACCATTTTTATCTGCAATGTCACAGAAACGGGATAAATTCGCTTCCTTCCATTTGGATTGGATGTTGGGTCGGACATGGTCAGAGAACCAGGGTTGCTGTAGGAAGTGGGTATATCTAGATACGTCTGGCAGTTGTTTTCTGCAAATTGACCTCCAAGTGAGTATTGATGGATATAGGAAAATGTTATCTTTCACCCCAGTGGGAGACAGTGGAGTCTTATCCCAAATCAAACCATCTATTGAGGAGGAGGAAAGTTGGTCAGAGCACACTTGAACCCATTCCGATGTAGAAGTAGGGCATGACATTTTTATTACATTGGCTAGCAAGGTGTTATAGTAGCATAAAAGGTTAGGCAAAACGTACCCTCCGTGGCTTTTGCACCTTCGTAGTGTTTGATGACCTACTCTCGTTTTTTTGTTATCCCAAAGAAAGTTCCTTAAAGTCATCTGCCAGTTCCTGATAACATAGAGTGGGATGTTAATGGGTATGGCCCTGAATAAAAATAAAAATTTGGGTAAGAGAAACGCTTTAATGAGGTGGAATCTTTCAATCCAGGATAAATTCATTTTACCCCAATTAAGTATGTCTTTACGCAGTTCACTGTGGATATTATGATGGTTAACTTGAAGCAGTTTTGATAAATCTAAGGGAATGTTAATCCCCAAGTAGTGTAAGTGAGAGGTGACCCAGCTAAATTTAAAGTTCTCTTTCAGAGATCTTTGATCTTTCATCTCAATGTTAACTGGTAAAGTTTGGGATTTAGAATAGTTGATTTTCAGGCTGGATATTTTGTGAAAAGAACACAGCAGTTTTAGCAATGGAGGTATAGAAGATAAGGGATGGGTTATATATAACAGCATGTCATCTGCGAACATAGCCAGCTTATACTCCTTCTCCTTCAGTTTGATACTGGAGATAGATGAAGAAGTCCTAATAGCATGAGCCAATGGCTCAATCGCTAGGGCGAACAAAAGAGGGGAAAGTGGGCATCCCTGTCTGGTACCTTTGCCTAATTTGATAGTTTTGGAGATGGAACCATTGATCTTTATATTAGTAGTGGGATTAGCATAGAGGCCTTTCAAGGCCGTTAAAAATTTGTTGCCCAAGCCCATATTTTGGAGGTAAGGGAATCAGACAGTGTCAAAGGACTTTTCAATATCTAATGTAAGAAAAGCAGAGGACAATTTAGATTTGGTGCAGAAACGTAATAAATTCAAAGTCTTGTGTTGTCTGCCAAATCTCTATTGGGTATGAACCCCATTTGGTTGGGGTGAATGTAGTCTGAAATGAAGACATTGAGGCATTTAGCAAGGATCGAGGTAAAGATTTTTTGGTCTTGGTTTAGTAAGGAAATAGGCCTGTAGGAACTGGGTTGTAATGGGTCTCTGTCTTTTTTGGGGAGAACAACAGTCGCTGCCTGATGTCAAGAGGGTGGAATGGTAGCGCTTGTTCCTTTATTTTGTAGGCCGCCTTGGTGAGTGGGCCTTTCAACATTGTTGCAAATGTTTTATAGAAGTCTGATGTAAATCTGTCGGGGCCAGGAGCTTTGTTTGTTTTAAGCATTTTTATATTGTCTAGCACTTCCTCTTCAGAGATTGAGTTGTCTAAGAAGAATTTGTGGTGGTCTTTTAGCTTAGTATGAATTGGGAAGTTCAAAATTTCTTTCTGGAATTCATTGCTATCTAACGGATTGTCTGAATATAAATTGGTGTAGTATTCTTCGAAACTCCTAAGTATATTTTGGGTGTTTGTAGTAATTTTACCTTGTAAGGCTTTGATGTTTTTAGATAGCGCTTGTTCCTTTATTTTGTAGGCTAGCATTTTTAGTGAACAGTGTTTGGTAAATAGTAGATTTTTTAAAAAAAATTGTCGTTTCCAATAATGTCAAA
Organism: Gekko japonicus; assembly: GCF_001447785.1. Lineage (NCBI taxonomy): Eukaryota > Metazoa > Chordata > Lepidosauria > Squamata > Gekkonidae > Gekko > Gekko japonicus. The sequence goes on along the minus strand of NW_015173183.1, from coordinate 423,348 downwards.
TTTCTATGTTCCCTGGTCAATAATTGCAAAAGATGCTGTGATCCTGTTTGTTTGAATTGGTGATCTAGGGTATTGATATTATTTAGGATGTCATTTTCTAATTGTGTTCTTTGTTTTTTTTCAGATATGAGGACTTTGATATGATGATCCCGCTTGTTACCGGTTTCATGGCATCCCAGATCAGAAACATCTTCCTGATCGTTAATAGCAAAATATCTTTCTAATTCTTTACTCAATTCATCTCTAAAAATTTGGTTGTTCAATAAAGATGAATTCAAAGACCACTGTTTGTGTGGAGTACTATGGTCAAATGAGTTTAAGTTGCAATCCAACCAAGCTTGGTCGGACCAACACGATGGTTCTATCTTGGTTGAGACTACCTCTCTCAGAATGGATGGGGACAAAAGGATGAGGTCTATACGAGTATGCACATTATGCCTAGGTGAAAAATAAGTGTAGTCTTTTCCCCCCATGTGCATCAAACGCCATATGTCAACAAGGTCATGTTGTTTCGGGAGATCATCTAATTGTGTGTACCGTTTTCTTGGCCATAACGTGGATGGAGAATGGTAAGATTTGTCCATATGAGTGTCTGAAATCGTATTGAAATCCCCTCCGAGGATGATTTCCCCTTCTGCAAAAAGTTTTAGTTTGGATAATGTTTCCTGGAGGAAGTCTGTCTGTCCACTGTTGGGGGTGTAGAGTGTGGCTATCCTCACCTACCTGTTGTCTAATTGCCCTTTAATAAATACGAACCTGCCAAGGGGGTCTTTCTTTTTGGGCAGCTAGCATGAATCGTAAGTTTTGGGACAGTAGGATGGCCACCCTATGAGATTTTGAGGAGATTTCGAGAGGTCATTCCGGTTCCCCCAGCTCTTTTTAGGGGCTCTTTAAAAATATATGGCCACCGCTGGCGGCGGCAACAGCCATGGGGGGGCGGCGAAAGGTTCCCCCGCCTCCCTGAACCCAGGGGTGGTGGCCTTGCCCTCCTAGGGGCAAATTCTGCCTCTCGGGTGTGAAAGATATGTGATCAATCCGTGCTGCTCTATGTAAAAAAGACAGCCTAACCTAAGAATGTCTAACAGCCACCCCCCACTGAGTTTCCCAGACCTCACCCGAGAGGTCATTCCGGCTCCCCCAGCTCTTGTTAGGGGCTGTTTAAAAAGATATGGCTGCTGCCAGTGGTAGCAGCGACAGATGAGGGGGAGGAGCGAAAGGTTCCACCGCCTCCCTAAGCCCCGGGGTGGTGGCCTTGCCCTCCTAGGCGCAAATTCTGCCTCTCATGTGTGATGTCCGAGCGGCACACAGGGAAAGGGAAATATACAATGCAAAGTGGATTGAAAGTGGATTGAAAGTGCTTTATTTAGTGTGTGTGAAAGTGCCCATAATATATGTGTTGGTAAACAACCTTGGGTCCTGTGTGTCAGAGGAAATTAACCTCATCAATAAATAAATGCTCTGTACTTGATGCAAATATGTTTATTGTACTTAACTGCTGCTTGCCCTAATTATGAAGAGCTAGGAAGGCCACTTTTCATTCAGCATACCCTTTGGGCATAATTTCACAGACTTGAGGGCTAGAAACTTTTTTTTTTAAGTTGAACCTGACCCTCAGGTTGCTGAACTCTGCACTTGGCAATGTTTGCTCAGTGAGTTTATGGAATACACACAGCCCTGGAAGGACATCCAGTTTCAGAACTGCATCCTATGATATTTGAGTCCAGGGCATACTCTGGGTTCTACTGCTTGTGAAGCCGGTGGTGCTGTGCTAAACTAGAGTTCCGTGTGAAGCTTTTCCCACACTCCTTGCACTGAAATGGTTTCACCCCAGAGTGCCCCCGGCAGTGCCTGTACAGAGCTGAGCACAGGCTGAACCTCTTCCCACACTCCTGACACTGGTATGGCTTCTCCCCTGTGTGGATTCTCTGATGTTTGATGAGGTCCGAGCTCTGCCGGAAGCGCATCTCGCACTCAGTACACTGGTATCGTTTCTCAGCAGTGTGGCTTTTGAGATGCTGGTGAAGGGCTGTGCTTTCGCTGAATCGTCTCCTGCATTTAGGGCATTGGTATGATTTCTCGCCATTGTGCATTCTCTTGTCTCTGAGAAGCTCTGTCTGCCGGCCAAAGCTCTTGGCATGCTGTCTAGTTATATTTAATTTTCCTTCTGTGCCCACACCGATACCTTGAATCTTGTGGTGCCCTGTATCGTGATAAGCAGCAGAAATGTTTTTATCCATCGTTGATGGAAAGTTGATTAGATCGTTTGTGGTTCGGACCTGGCTGGCCCACATTCTCCCCTGGCTACAATTCTGCACGGGGTCAGCCATGTGTATTGCTGGTACATTCCTCTGTAGTTCCTCCGTCTCATCCTTCAAGGGAGACTGCAGCCTCTTTTCACTGGGGATCATTCCAGCATCTGCAAGAAGAAAACAAACTATGTCCACTCCACTTTTCTGAGAAAGGGCACTTCAGAAATTCAATGTTCATCAGGGGAGGGAAAGGTAATGTTTTATACTGGTGGGTGGAAGGACTTCCAAAACCTTCAGGTCTTTTGATTTTAGGGGGCATCAAACATGAATTCGGCTTTGAAACGGAGATGAGCACCGCAACCCTAGAGTCGGATTCGACTGGCTTTCGAGCAAGGGAACCTTTACCTTTCATGACATACTGTCAAATGCTAAATACCACTGCAAGTCATCTGTCAGATGTTAAGTACTAAATACCAATATGTATCAGTTATTGAATAATATCAATAGTCAAATATCAAATATCAAGGATGCCAAGCTCTGATGTCAAATATTTGGAGAACATTAAAAAAAACAGTCAGAGAAAATTTGATATGAAGAATTGCAGAGGATATCCTTGTGGAGCACACGTTAGTTTCAGCTAGACTTTGGCATGTTTCTGCCAATTCTTTATCTTGAGGGAAGCTGAAGGTCAGTGTCTCCTGAAGCAGTTCCACCACCAGAACCTATACAAAGGTCTAGCCGAACAAGGTGTGCCCCTCCCTATCTGAAGGGCTACATATGTCTGGGTATTGTTCCATCTTAGGGGGGAGGAATTGTTGTGTCTTGTCATCGACATGCAATGTAACGCTTGAAACCTCAGCCGGATTGTAATCTGGAACAACACCATTGGCTGAAGCATAATCTGTAACCAATCAAACGTAAGAGAACTGTGCTGGAGGGAACTGTGTATATTGGTTGTTATCTCCGTAATACGATTGGACCTTAACTATGTGAAGGCGTGGCTACACCGGCCCGGGAGAGATAAAAAGGAGCTATGGTCCACTGTTGTATGTGTGTTGCGTGTTGTTGTGTCGTCTGATGCTGTGTGATCTTTGGAAGTTCTCATTCTCAAATAAGGCTGATTCACTTTGTTACTTACTTCGTTGTTGAGTTGCATACTTAACACAGATGGTACGAGCCTGGCATTCTTAGAATTTCAAGCATTGGAGAGAAAAGGATCCTAATCTGAAGTTGCTCCTGAGACGCTACAACAAACAAACCTTCAATCACTTACTTTGCAAACTGCTATCGGCCTCCCTCTCTTGTCCACTTTCCTGATAGGCAGTGCTTTGTCCAGGTCCTGATGCGTCTGGCTCCTTCTCATGTGAATTTGTGGCCAACTCCTAGAACAAACAAGGTGTCAGGCCTGAGTGGAGTAGATATTCTGGGGAGGGGAGGAAATGCCTCAAACCCAGCAGCCACAACTGAAACAGAGCCATGTCCTGCATGAGTTCACCTTGGCTTCTACCATAACATTTTCCCCCACCACAGTCTCAAGCTAATTGTATGTTCTGTAGGGCAGGGCACAGCATCTTGTGCAGTACTCTATAAGGCAGGTGCCCTTGAGGCATAATGACACCTGCCATTGCTCCTTTCCTGTGCTTTTTGTCTAGGAAGCGATGGCTGATACCATTGCTTATTCAGTCATACAAACCAGCAGCCGATGGCAGGGGAAGAAAGGAGGAAGAAGAGGAGCCATCATTTCCCCCTCTGGTGCCACCACCCGGACTGATAGGGGGAGGTACAATTGGTGTTGCTGTGAGGTGCATAGCCCTTGGCAGCTGCCCAACAATGCCAGTCCATGAAACCAGTCCTCCTCCTTAAGCATTGTAGTCCTGATTATATTTCCCCAAACTGTTTTCATATTAAGACTATTACAAATTGAGGCTTCTGTTGTGCACAGAAATACCCTCTGGCATACCTAGCAACCCATTCTTGGCGTAATGCTCCCTCTAAGCTGTGGAGTCTTGTGAGCAAAAATTCTACTTTGTGAGCGACAGGCATTAAAGTCGTGAGCGATTGATTTAGCTACTGCACAAATTAGTTTGCTCTGGAGCCATCCTTCCGGAGCTAAGACAAAAATGTGTGGGCCAGAGGCTAAAACACTGTGAGCTAGCTCACACTAACTCAGCTTAGAAGGAACACTGAGCAACCCAAAATATTTGTTTGCCTAACATCTGGACAAAGCTTCTGGTGAACATTTGCACCTTAGATTATGATTCTTCTACCAATAAAGAGAATGGGTGGGATGTAAAGTTCAGTTTCTGTTTTTTAAAAAAAGGCCGTTTGGCTAATAGAACAGAACTTTTCTGCTTCCCCCCTCCACTGCAGCCTGCTGGGCTTCCTGAAATGGCCACCTGTCCCCCAGAAGCAGCATCTCAGGGAGATGAGTATGCTGCAGCCCTAAACGATAAGGAGATGATGCTGAAAAGGGAATGTTTGGGACTAGTTGGGATATTGGGTCCACACTTGAGCATAGAGGATATTGCTGTCAACAACATCTATAATAGTAAAGCCAACTTCTGCTTCCGTTTCCTCCCCAACTCTTGAGTTCAGGAATCCAAGCTGAATTTCACAAGCACCTCTCAAAGTCTGTTCAAGGACTATGGTTGTTTGGACAAGGATTATGGGTGGCTTTCTTAATTTGGTTCTGTAGCACAAGCAATGATTTCTACAAACAAGGAAAATCTCTGCTGCTCCCCTCTCCTCGCTCCCTAAAGCCACT
>NW_015173183.1:374629-418274 GCF_001447785.1 Gekko japonicus | reverse complement strand
CTACTGCTTGGATACAGGTTTCAGGGCCTTGACTCCTGAGCCATCTCTGGCTTTCCTTTGGCAAAATGGTCAGAAACTGTTCTAGAATCAGAAGCTCTAGGATCTGCTCTTTTGTGTGTCTCTCTGGCCTCAGCCATCGGTAACAAAGTTCCTGGAGTTGAGCACAAACCTCCAGTGGACCCTTGGCCTCTGGATAGCAGAACTGCCTGAAGCGCTGGCGCCATGTCTCTGCAGTGATATTGTATGTTTTCAAGATGGCCTCTTTCAATGTTTCATAGTCCTTTACATTATAGGCACCCAGGGCAGAGGTGATCCGTTCGATGCTTCCATTGAGGGCTGGTGCAAGCCGGGTCACCCACTCTTCTCGAGGCCACTGACAGGCCTCAGCCACCCGCTCAAAGGTGTCCAGGTAAACCTCAATATCATCCTGTGGGGTTAACAGAGGCGGCTGCAAGTTGTTCCAAGCTGGGGTTATGGGAGTTTGTAGCACTTTGGGCTGTTGGACTTCCCAGTTCTGAAGTGTTACCCTTTTGGTCTGTTCCTTTTTCACAGCTTGCAGCCCCAACTCCAAGAGTTCATCAAGGAGAACTGCCCTTTCTACTTTTCCACCGTGGAGGCTTACTTGAGTTTCTTCTCTTTCAATGTTGTGCTCTAGCTGAGCTTGGAAGGAGAGACCTTCAACAAGCAGCTCAGTGGCCATTTTGTTTTCTACGAGATCATGGATGGATAGCCTAAGCTGGAATCTTCTCTGAACTTGGGACTTCAAGATAATTTCTCCAACTCTTCCCTCAATCGATATAGTTCATAATACCCGGCAAAGACCTGTAAGCAGCATGTCACGATCTGAGTTTGAGCTTTGGTTTGAGGGTGGGAAAATGTGTGTTCACCTAGTGCTGGAGAAAATAAAACACTCAGGGGTGGCCAAACTTGCTTAAGATAACATCCACACAGAATAAACGTCAGATGTCTGAGAGCCACAAGATATGAACAAATATTACACACACGTTTTTACTGAAAATATGCAAATTTGCTTTTTGTTAACATTAAATTAGACTGTGTGAAAGAGCCGCATGCAGCTCCCAAGCTGCAGTTTGGCCACCCCTGGACTATATCAAAGAAGTAGATCCTCTTCCTTATGAAGAGCGAAACTTCTCAGTCTAGCAAAAAGATAAACTAAGCGAGACCATGATAAAGCTTTATAAAATTATGCACAATCTAGAGAAAGGGGACAGGGAGATAGCTTTTTCTCCCTCTCCCATAATGCTAGAACTCAGGCTCACCCAATGAAGCTGATGGGCAGTAGATTCAGGACCAACAAAAGGAAGTATTTCTTCACATGACACACTATTAACTTGTGGAAATCACTGTCACAGGATGTAGTGGTGGCTACTAGCTTTAAAAGGGAACCAGACAAACTCATGGAGGGTAGGTCCATCAAAGGCTATTGACCAGGATGGCTAAGGAGGACCTCCACATTCAGAGGCAATGTACATCCGAATACTGCTTGGGGTCATTAACTGGGGAATACTTTGGCTTCTGTGGCCTGTTTTAGGCTTCTCAAGAGCATCTGGTTGGTTGCTGTGGAAAACAGGATGCTGGACAAGATGGTCCCATCCAGCTGGACTCGTTTTATATACTTCAGTGAGCCAAAGTAGCAGTTATGTTTTAAGGAAGCTGAGAGAAATAAACCTGGGGCCTCAGAGGTTTTGCTCTTTGCTCTGGGATGCTGCTGCTTGAGGGCTCATTTCCTACCCACTCAGCCTGTATATATTGTAAGTTAAGAGATATTTTAAAATCCCTTAAGTGTCCAGCACTTTTCCCTCCAAAGGAAGATGTCCTTGAAAAGTTGTTCTGGCAGTTCCTCCTTTCAGGACTTTTACCGAATCATGGGCCAGCTGCATAACTTATTCTTAATACTTTGAAGAAATATTATTTATTTTTTGATTTATTTATGATTTTGATTTGTATCCCACCTAGCCACAGGACTGGCTCAAGGCGGCTAACAACATTTAAAACGCTAAGACAATAAATACATTAATAAATTAGAACTACATAACCACTAGGTAGTACTAGTAATAATGGCAATGAAGCTGGTGGCATACACTAAACAAACAAAGGCAATAAACAACTGCTGTTTTATGTGGTCCAAGATGTGTTCCGGCGGCACCGACGTCTGTGGCGCTGTCTCCAGTGGCCCCCTCACCGGTGGTGGCTCCTAATCGAAGGCCTGGTGGAAGAACTCCATTTTGCAGGCCCTGCGGAACTGTAAAAGGTTCCACAGGGCCCTAATGTTATCTGGGAGCTCATTCCACCAGCGTGGAGCTACCACCGAGGAGGCCCTGGCTCTAGTAGCAGCCAACTTGACGTCTCTCAGGCCAGGAAAGGTCAGGTGAGTCTGTGTTCCTGACCTCAGTGCTCTCTGGGGCACATATGGGGAAAGACAGCCCCTCAAATAGGCAGACCAATGACCATATAGGGCTTTAAAGGTCAAAACCAGCACCTTGAAGCGAATCCAGTAAGCTATTGGCAGCCAGTGCAGTGCCTTCAGGACAGGCTGGATGTGGTCTCGTATGGTGAGACCCATCAACAGTCTGGCCACCGCATTTTGCACTAGCTGCAGCTTCCGAATTTGAGACAAGGGCAGCCCCATGTAGAGAGCGTTGCAGTAGTCTAACCTCGAGGTAACCATAGCGTGGATCACTGTTTCCAAGTCATTGCATTCGAGGAAGGGAACCAACTGCCTAATCAGCCGCAGATGGTAAAAGGCTGCCTTGGCAGTGGCTGCTACCTGGGCCTCCATCGTTAAGGAGGCATCCAGGAGCACTCCCAAACTCCTAACCCTCGGCACTCAGATCATGTACAGTTATTTTGCGTCAACACTGAGTACAACCAGTCTGTTCTCATACCCATCTGGTGTCAGAGCTTCCAAGATGGAGGGCAAAACTGCTGGGTGGATTTGAACCCCCCCCCCAGTTCTCACTAACCCCTGAACCCCAGTTCAATTGAGCTGATGTGTTCTTCGTGGCCCAAACAAACTTGGGCACACATTGCCCTTGGGGGAAAATACAATAATTAAAGTATCTTGTGACCCTAAAAAGGAGGCTGCCCACTGTGCCTGTTCTGGCCTTTTTCTCCTTCCAGTTGGCCTTCAATGTGGGTTACTCATTCTGCATCAGGTTTGATTGGATCATTCACTCATTCATTCCCAATGCAAAAGGAAAGTAAAATGTCTTACCTTCAGAGCTCATTGCATCTCTGCATGTCCCTGCTGACCTTTCAGTCTGGTAGCACAGTCACTTGTGCAGAAACTCAGAGGGTGCAGATAAGGCATACTCTTATGCCTTTTGTGCTTTTAATTTTAATTCAGGGAAAAGGAACAAGTCTCAGCTGTCAAAAGTTTAGGAAATGTTGATGCTGGTTGTTTTGATGTTTAACTTCCATTTCTATCCCACTTCTCAAAAAGACCACTTGTTTAGTAAAGTTCTCGGTGAACAAGGAACTGTGTTTCCAGAAACAGCTCATAGGTTTCAGACACCCATCTCCAAGAGGAACCAGGAAGGAGGAACGAACAAACCACTTTGCTCCGAGACTGCAGCCCAGTTCCGCATAGCTTTAAAGAACAACATCAGTGTAGATTAGAGAGGAAAACAATCCTCCCTTTTATGGACAACTAAGGACTGCAGAGACACCGGACAATTAGAGTTGCCAACTGGCCTCACTCTTGTGCTTTCCGCTACAGTCTGACACCTGGAAGGTTAGTATACGAGGCTTCATTTGTGGAATTTCTGCAAGCCAGGCTAACATTAAAGGCAGAGGGAGTAGACAAGGGAGCAGACGGGTGGGGAAGAATCTTTTGCACAAAAGACAGGAGATCTCATTTGCTGGAAGAAGGAACTGAGTGAGGATCCTACCATATGCCAAGCGGTGAAGTGCCTTGGCTTAAATGAAACACAGGGAAAAAAATTGTGGTATGGAGTGCAGACTTCAGCCCCAGAATGGTTATAAAATGCCAATACTCAGCTCTAGAGCACGGGAAGCAATTGTGTCAGAAGAGTGACTTGGAGCATGTGCAGATTGCCCTTCCTTCACCAGGAAGTCAGTGTAAGGAGCCCCCTCTGGGGTAGCCACATGCAAGGAAAGCAGGGCTCCCGCGCCAGCTTTGAGCCAGCAGGGTATCATGGTTTAAAATGCTGAGCTTCAGCAGGGGAGACCAGGGCTCAGTTCCCTGTTCAGCCACGAAGCTCATGAGATGGCCTTAGCCTGGCCATTCTCTTGCTGCTTAACCTACTGCATATGGTTGCCGCGGAGATTTAAAAAGGTGGGGTGGGGAGAAGAGGAGAGAAGGCAAGCCAGTGTACGCTGCCCTGGGCTCCTTGGAAGAAGGGCAAAATAAGGGGGGGATGCTACAGCGGTAGGAAAGAGGATCTGTCACCCCGGGAGAAATCAAAGATGCTGCAGCCCCAGTTCAAACAAAGCTACAGACAGGAGGAGCTCTCTCGCCTCTTGGATGCCTTGCAAAGAAGAAGATATGCCTCGCAGGCTAACACCCCAGCACTTCTCTCCGCTGGAAAGGAGGGCATCGCTACTGGTCTTAGGACAGTAGTTTGTTACCAGTGTGCAGGCCGCTCCATCGCTTTACCATGGATCTAGTCTCAGTCCAATCGCACATCCACCCTGCCCAAGCCCCTCTCTTCATTTCATCCCCAGACCTGTATCCTTTGCTTCACTCTCTGTTGACCAAACGCCCTTTGACAACTTACCCAGCTGCCAGTCCTTGCTGAGAGCACAGGTGGAAATTTGTACTATGGGAATGAGTGCAGAGCAGAGCAGGAAACTCGGGCTGCTGCAGTTAACACGGAGGTGTATACATGCAAGCATGTGCCCACATGTGCTTATTTCTGCAGCCACTCTAGGAACCAGCCCTCTTTGGAATTAACTCTCAGGGAGTCTCAAGAGCAAGTATGATTTTCCATACCAGAGCTGCATTTGCCCTGGTTGCACAGAAGCATTAAATTCAGCTGTGTAAGGATCTGAGCTTTTATGTAAAACAGAACAAACTTCTAATTCTTACAGCTATGAAAAAATGCCCCCAAACAAGTAGGCAATACCTGATAAAAGAAGCCAGAACTGTAGCTGACACCATTTAAGACAAATCATCTGCTGTCTACAACTAATAATACTACTTACCATGTAGAAAAGCCAGGAGAACCTAAAATTGTCTGGCAGCTGTAGAATCATTGAGTTGGAAGGGTTCTCCAAGGTCATCTAGTCCAACCCCCTGCACAATGCAGGAAATTCACAAATACCTCCACTAGGTGGCACCACTAGGTGGTGAGCTAGACTTGTTTTTAAGGCAAGAGGCGTTTCAGAGGTGGTTTTGCCACTGCCTGTCTCTGCATCAGGGCCCTGGTATTCCTTGGAGGTCACCCTTCCAAATACTAGCCTGGGCCCACTCTGCTTAGCTTCTGGGATCTGACAAGATTCAGCTATCCATGTCAGGATCAATGCTCCCTCTAAGCTATGGAGTCTTGTGAGCAAAAATTCTACTTTGTGAGCTACTGGCATTAAAGTTGTGAGTGAGCTATTTGGCTGTTGCATTGAACTAGTTTGCTCTGGAGCCATCCTTCCTGAGCGAAGACAAAAATGTGTGAGCCGGAGGCTAAAAACCTGTGAGCTAGCTCACACTAACTCAGCTTAGAGGGAACACTGGCTCAGGGTGTCTACAACTAGAAAAACCAGAACTGAAAGTGAGGTGTAACGGGTAGTGTCGGACTAGGACTGAGGAAACCTGGTTTCCAATTTAATTTCAGCGCTCCTCACCAATGTTCCCTCTAAGCTGTAGAGTCCTGTGAGCAAAAATTCTACTTTGTGAGCTACTGGCATTAAAGTTGTGAGCAGGTGATTTGGCTACTGCATAAATTAGTGTGTCTTGGAGCCCTCCTTCCTGAGCCGAGACAAAAATGTGTGAGCCGGAGGCTAAAAACCTGTGAGCTAGCTCACACTAACTCAGCTTAGAGGGAACACAGCTCCTCACTGGGTGACCTTGGGACAGTTGCTTTTTCTTTTACAGTTCTGCAGGGCCTGCAAGATGGAGCTCTTCCACCAGGCCTGCAATCAAGGAGCCGCATCTAATAACTGAACTGTGATAAGGCCCTGTTCCCCTGGAACTACCACCATCACCCTGTGCCTGCCAGCATAAATAGATCAAGATGAGCTGAACATCAATGCAGACTATTCCATCATGATTTGTTTCCTCCATCGCCATGCAATACTACTATTATCAGTACCATTGTCACTACACTTTAGGATTGTTTTATAATTGCTGTTTTATGTAAGCCACCCTGAACGTGCTTTGGCAGGAAGGGCGGGGTATAAATCGAATACATAAATAAATAAATAATTTTCTAGCTTAGCTCCCCAGGCATGTTGTGAGGAAAAAACAGAAGGAAGAACTATGTTCTGAGTTCCATGGAAGGAGGGTGAAATAAAAATGTTACATACAACGATGCCAAACAAGACAGCTGTAGAAGTCACACAAAACCATGACAATTTGCACGTTTATAACCTTTTCTTATTCCAAAATGGGGGGAGGGGTACAGAGTAAGTAGTTCAGGCTATAGAAAACCTCAACAGCATAAGTTGTGCTTGGGAATTCCTGTGAACATATGAGCCTGCTTTTCAGGGTGATGGGTCCATGTAGGTCGGTACTGACTGGCAGAGGCTCTCAAGGCTTTTGGGCAGAGAGAGGTCTTTCCCAGCACCTCCTCCTACCTGCAAGAATTCCTCTGGAAGACTGAAGCTGGGACATCATGTACACTTTAGCTATGGCCAGTGTGATGCACTGACTCGTGTTGGATAAAACACCTGGATTCACACACACACACACATACACACACACACACACACGGGTCATGAAGCTCACTGGGGATACAAAGGTGGGGATAAAACAGCTTTCTGATTAACCACTGCCTACTTGAAGCAACAGAGCTGTATGGCTCAAGTGGTTAAGACGCTGAACTGCAGGCTGTGGAAGGTCAGTAGTTCAGCAGTTCGAGACCCGAGTGTGCCGCATGACGGAGTGAGCTCCCGTCTCTAGTTCCAGCTCCTCCCACCCTAGCAGTTCGAAAGCAAGAAATTGCAAGTAGATAAATAGGTACCACTTCAGTGGGAAGGTAACAGCGTTCCGTATGCCTTGGTGTTTAGTCATGCTAGCCACATGACCACGGAAATGTCTTCGGACAGTGCTGGCTCTTCGGCTTTGAAACGGAGATGAGCACCGCAACCCTAGAGTCAGGTTTGACTGGCTTCGAGCAAGGGAACCTTTACCTTTTTACCTGAAGCAACACTGGTTGGGTCATCCCAAGGCAAGCAGGCCGCAAGGGTTATACTTGTTCAGTCAAAAACAAATCACTTTGCAACCTGATTGGAAATAATTAAGCAGAGCTTCTTACCAGACGCAGGCTACACTATGGAAGGTCAACCTTAATATGCAACCTGAACAAGTGGATAGCTCAGCGTTAGCAAACTTTCCAGGGAAAAGCCCATAGCTAAATGGCAAAGTTCATGTGTGTTATTGTGCTGTCAGGAGATGTACAGACCAAGAAGGAATTGCTTCATTTCTCCATTAAACTTTGTTGGTCTCAAAAGGTGCCACTGGACTCAGACTTTTTTCATTTCTCCAGCAAACCATGCTGTTAAAAGCCATCTGATGGAGTTTCCCAGTCCTGCTCTCATTTTCTCATGTAATTCACAGCACTTATTGGTTGTTCTTCAGAACAATGGTCATGCACTGTTGTTAGCCAACTTGCCTTGAATTATTAATTCATTTAGGGGAAGTTATGATTATTAATTGGCATTAGGCAAATTAGGGTTCTCACCAATGTATACAGAAGTCCCACCTTTGCTGTAAGTATCTGAACAAACACAGAGACTAGATTCAGTAAAATATAATGACTCTTTTTACTGAGATATATATATCATTCAAACAATACACAACCACACACACATTTATACATATGCTAGGAAATATAGATCCTTAACACAGTTGCTTTAGCAGGATATTCGTTGGTTGGGCAATATTTACCTGTCTTCATTAGTTGAGCCGTTCCAATGGAAGAATGGAGGAGTTTAGAAATAGAAAATGGTGAACATGTGCTCTGAACCAGCAGAACCACGTGGACTCTAGCTGCAGACTAGAGGTTAAAGATGGAGGTAGGGTATGTGGATAGTAAGCTGGACATAAGAGGGTTAAAGCTTTCATAGGGGTCGTGGCGGGGGTAAGAGAGGGACCGTGTGGTCGGGCAGCATCTTTTATAACCTGGTGTGGGGAGGCAGGCTAGGCTGGCCACATCCCCCTGTGACACCTCATGTTAGTCCGTCCCACAAAGCATACTATTGGCTGGCAGGAAGAGGGGAGGGGGACTAAGGAGTGGTCAATATTGAGAGCTAGAAACTTGGTCTGGGGACTGGCACCTGGATGAAGTGTGATTGAATCATCAGGCTAGGGCTATTGTCTCTTGATGGCCCTAGCCCTGGCTGATGGGTGAGCCATTAGTTGCTATTCAACCATGAATAGAGTCTCTTGATTAGATTTGTAGGTAGCTGGAAGAGAGGGGGGGAAGAGAAGTTGCCCACATGTGCTGGAAGAAGTTTCTAATGGCGCCTGGAGTTCTCGTGTTTTTCCATGGCATGGCATCTGAGGCTTGGTGCAGGCTTATGGAACTGCTTCATCTCACAGCAGGCAAGATGGATGGTGACTATGGACTATCACTGTAGCAACACTAAAGGAAGGCATCCCTTTCTCAGGTGTGCAGTCTCAACAGGTATTCTCAGGTCTCCATGTTATACAGTCCCTTTGCACAGTTCATATTTCATAAAAACACATTGATAGGCTTGCATAGCAACACTGTCACATTGTGGTTTTACACATTTCTCCCATATGGTAGTTCAAACATACCCATGCTTACCATTGTCTGTGAAGAATGTGGTTCTATTACTAACATATACATCTACTACAGTACCAACCAACCACCTTCCCACCTACTGATGTGAAAGCCCAGGGGGGAAAGACTGACAAAAGGAGATTGGATTTATACCCTGCCCTTCACTCAGAGTCTCAGAACGGCCTACAAACACCTTTCCCTTACCCTCCCCACAACAGACACCCTGTGAGGTATGTGGGGCTGAGAGAGCTCTTTCCAGAACTGTCCTTGAGAGAACAGCTTTGACAGAACTATGGCTTGCCCAAGGTTATCCAGCAGCTGCAAGTGGAGTAGGGAATCAAATCCAGTGCTCCCAGATAAGAGTCAACGCACTTAACCTCTATACCAAAATGGAGAACCAAGAACTTCTCACAAAGAATGTGTAGATCGTGTAAGATGACCGACATTAGATTATCCCTGTGTATGCATACTATTCCCATAATTATGCTATAGGATATTTTGTAGGATTATGTAGGATAATACACTACTGAAGATTTAATTGCTGTAAAGTTTAAACTTGATATCTAAATATGCTACTATTGTCACTGTAGGAGACTGTTTCTTCAAATACTTTTACTACAAAATTTGTTTCTATTTTCAACCTTCCTACCTCCAGATGGCAAAAACTAAGATATGTACGCAAGGATAGCACGGGGTGCTGGAGTCTGCAGCTCTTCCTCAAGTGCTGAGGGGTTGGTTGGTTGGTTTTTTGCATGTAAATTCTGTAAGTATGCCAAATAGTACAATTTTAGATGTTAAATAATGATTATGTCACCAGAGCAGAAAATTTAGGTTTGATAAGTACTCCATGTATTTTAATTCCCAGCAAAACCACATTTTTACGGCTTCAAATTTCCGAGTAATGTTAACCTCTATTTTCTGCCATTTGTGATATATACATACATGATTTTCCGAATGGTGCATACTGTTTTCCACTTACACCCAAAGCATGCCTGTATTAAAAAATGGAAGAGCCCATAGCTCAGAAGCATACAGAATTGTCAGCTCCAGTGAAAGGGATCTCCAGAAGATGGGTGTGGACTCACTGCTGATTTAAGACTTGCTGCCAGTCAAGTATAGAAAGGATTGCAAAACCCCAGGTGGGACTTGGAAATTTACAACTCATCTCGACTACAGAAATCAGTTCCCTTGGATGTAATGGCAAATTTCGAAAGCAGACTGTGGTATCAACATCCCTGTTGACCTCCCTCCCCAAACCCCATCTTTCCAAGGCGTGGCCAAATGGACAGGAATTTTCCCAAACTGGAATTGGCAATCTCAAGTATAGATAATACTGTACTAGATGAACCAACAAACTGAAGGACTACAAAACGACTTCATATACTCTTCTCCTCCCACCAGCAAACAAGAGCCCTGCAGAGACACCCGCCCCAAAGACGAGGCTATAATAGCCAAGAAACATCTGCAAATCTAGAGTTATTTGTCCCAGCATACAATAAAAGTACTTATGTCCATCAGTAGAGGATTATTTACCCAGCAGATCTTAAAGTGGGGTGAATTTATCCCCTTAATAGACATAAATATTGGGCTTGGAGGTAGGAAATACAAGTTGTATTATCTGCTCAGCAGAATGGGGAAAAATTAGTTGAGGCTCCTGCCCCGCCATTTCCAGGGAAAGGCCTAACCAGATGATACACTGAGAGTTCCATGTTAGTTCCCAGTTTTTAAAAGCCACTTTGAACTAGCATAGTGTAGCGGCTAGAATGTCACACTGGATCTGGAAGACCCTAGTTCAAATCTCCATGTGATCACAGAAGCTCCATTGGGTGACCATGGGCTAGCTACTCATGCTTGGTCTAAACCAGCCGCTCAGGATTGTTGTGAAGATAAAACAGATGGAGAATGATACTGTGAGCTGTTTGGGGTTCCCATTGGAGAGAAGTGGGGACACAATCTGAACAAAACACCTGCCAGACATGTAGGGGCCCAATTCACATCAGGGCTGCCACACTAAGTATGTGTGTGGGGTAAGCTTTCCAAATGGGGCAAATAGTAACTCCTCAGTTCAATGCCAATAAAGGTAACTGAACTGAACTAACTCCTCAGAGCAGGTTTAGATCAGAAAAAGTCATGGGGAAGAGGCTTAACCACCGTTCCCTTCATAATAATGATTGAGATTAAGCCTGTATGTGGCTGGTAAATTACTAAGATTTTATTCGTTCAAGTGGGTAGCCATGTTGATCCGAAGCAGCAGAATGCACACTGAAGAAGTGTGCTCGCACACGAAAGCTTATACCTTGAATTAAACTTTGTTGGTCTTAAAGGTGCCACTGGACACAAACTTTGTTCAAAAGTTTTATCTGTTAGTAATACTGACTGTGCCTATTTGTATTATTTGTAGTTGAGACTTTACTCCTATTACACAATTCTCCTCCTTTTCTAACACAATTTTAATCTATGAGATTTAACTCTCTTGAACTGTATTGTGAACTCGTAATTGTTTAATTTTAAAATAAGAAGTAAAAATAAAAACTGGGAGGCCATTATTTTAATGCCTCTGCATCAGAATATGTTACATTGGTTGCAGTATTCTCCACAAAAACATTAACAGACATTCTCCCAGAGCCCTTGAGGTTGAGCCACTCTGATCCGCAGTGGGCATTCCTAGCGAAGAAAAGCCACCAACTTTGAAAGACAAAACACCTTTAATGGGAAAAGGGAAGCCCCCAGGGCAGCTGTGTGCTGGAAGCTCATGCCTTCACGGCAAATTTCCGAGGGGGGTACAGGCGCTCTTTCCGCTGTTGTTTTTTGGTCTTCAGACCCTCTTCATGCTTGTTCAACCTACGCCGCATGGCACGTGTCTTCTTGGGCCGCAGGTCTAGAGGCTTGTACCTATTTGCAGGAGAGACAGAAGCCAGGCTCAGAAAAGACTGGAATGGCTTTGATGTTTTAGTTTGTCTAAGTAAGCGCAGCACCTTTACATAACAGACATTCCCCATCAGTCCCATCTGTTACTTTATGGCTCTCTACTCCTTCCTTTCCTGTATCTCCTCTCATTGTAAAACTCTAGGCTGCAAATGCATTGGAGGCAAGGATGTACTTCCTGCTCATTTTCAGTATATGAAAAAAAGGGATCCTGCTATGTGACCTAGGGCCGGTGGTGCCAATACTGCTTCATGGCCTCTATGAATGTCAGCCTTGCCCCGAGCCAAGAAGGAGACAGCTCAAGCCCTCTTAACATCTTCCCCACTCCCAAGTCCCTACACTGGCTCTCTTTCCAACTATGTGCCAGCTTTTTAACCAGCTGCCACTCCTTACAAAGGCATACACTGCCCAAAGGGAACTATGTACCTGCGGGAAAACTGCTCAGACCAGCTGGTCCAGCGAAAGCCACCCGGCAGGGGAATGCTTTAGCAAGAGCAGATTCACACTGCATCCATGGGGTTGTGAGCAGTGTTGGGTGTTAGCCTTGCAGAATTTTTTTAAAGCTGCCCTCTCCTGCAGTTATCCATACCTGTCTGTAACCTACCCAATTTAAGGTGCTCTGGGATTTTTTTAAAAATAAAGACCACTGGATCAGCTCTGTGCTTGTTTACCTTCAAGAATATTACATTTTGCCCTGACCTGGAAGCCAAGCAGGGCCGACCCTGGCAACTATTTGGTTGGGAGACCTCCAGAGAATACCAGGGCCAGGAGGCCAGAGGCGAGCTATCAAGCCATTCCTCCATACCCCAGTAGGAGTCACCAGAGGCCACCATGACTTCCAGGTACGGACGGACACACACGAAAAAATACCCTCCCCAGAATATTACATTTTTACATGCTGCTAAGTGGATGCTGATGACCTGCTCGGGCTCTGCCGTTGTTTCACTCAAATCAATTGCTAGAGATGGGCAGAAGGCAGACGTTGGTTCAAACTTACTTTATAGAACTTCCTGAGGTTTTCCTTCTGGGTCTGGTTAATGACTGTCAGTACTCTGGCGATGGATTTGCGCACAACCCGGCTGCAAAGGGCAAAGAGAGATGGGGCTGAGGAAAACAATAACAGAGGCAGTACCACAAGCTTGGTGGTCCCTTGACACACTGGACACTTTTACTGCCAAAGGACAATTGTGCACTGGCCTCTGACCTGGAAGGACCAGCTTAGCCAGATTCACTGGCTGGCATTTGGGTAAGCCAATAACTCGGCTAAGGCTGTGAAATAATCTGTAGATAGGCAAGTATAATTACACCCCTCTTGCTGTCGAAATAACCATAACAAGGATTATAATGCATTCTATCCATTACATCCTGCGCTAATGATCTTTATCATATTGCAATCATTCCTGAGGGGTAGTTTGCCGCAGCAAAATTTAATGTGGCATGTTAAAGACTTCTTCAGACACCATAATGGTTCCTAACTGCACATTAGAAAGGGGGGGGGGGGGGGGGGGAGAAGCACAGTCAAGAGGTCTGAAAATACAGGGTGACACATCAAATTCCAGCCTTGCCAGGAAGAAATACATGTGTCGGTTATGGTCAAGTAGTTAACTCCTGTAATGGATGGGGAAAGCTGCAATACCACACAGTTACCAGAACAGACTAATCCTGCCTCCTCAGCATAATGCAGGAATTGCCAATGCTGAATGAGACCATTCAGTCCAGCATGCTATCTCCACCAGAGGAGAATCAAACGCTCCAAGAGGCCCACAAGCAAAGCAAGATGGCTTGTCTCAAGCACCTGGTCGTTAGAGACTGAACAGCTTTCAATACTGGAGAATGAATTAAACAGACCTAAGAACACCATACTGGAAGAAAGCCCCACAGAGGAGACCTGCTTAGGACTGTTCTCCTGCTGTCCAGAAAACCCAGCTAAAATATTTTTTTAAAAAAAATAGCATAGAAACCAGCACTCCTATTCCATTCTCCGCACTCACTGCTCTTGGAAGCTGCCATGCCCTTTATGTTCCCTGTGGGCACCTGTGCAGCATCACAAAAGCAGGGCAGCCGAGGTCATGTGCAAAGCTCTGCAAGGAGCACGTGAGAAGGAACCAGCAGTAATGAAAGCAGCTTGCAACTCTAAAGGTGCCAAATGTCAACACCAGACACCCAAATCCCAAGAGCAAAGCTATGGAGGAGACTCACATCTTGGAGAGTTTGGAGGCTGCTCCTCCAGTGACCTTGGCCACACGTAGCTGGGACAATTCTACTTTGAGATCCTCCAACTGCTTCAACAGCTCTTCCTTCTTTTTCCCTCGTAAATCACGGGCCTTGATCTTTGCCTAGGAACAAAAGAACATACAGAATCAGGATGCAAAATGCAGGCCAAAAAATTGAATTCTCCTTCATTGCTCTGACTTTTGCTTACAGCTATATAGCACCTTCTCATTTTATCAACTCATTACCAAAGCCTTGGTAGCTGCCCTAATAGCCCAGACTAGTGTAAGTAAGTAAGTAAATTTATTAGTTATTGACCAGTACACAGTAAAAGAAGTAAAACCCCAACACTTAAAATATTTCTGTTTCCTATACAGGAATATAATATTTGTAAAATACATAAATAAACCACTAATAACCTAAAATATTAAATGACATAACTTAAATTACTTATAAAACAATCTCTAAAATATCAACTAGCATGACTTATCCATATTTTCCTCAGCTTAATTGCCAGCCAACCATACTTAGCAATATTGAAGGTGACATCTCTGTTTCTATCAGCGAGCATTTTCTTGAGGAGACTTTTTTGATCTTTCCCTGGGAAACTAGAAATTACTGGTACTACCAATGCCTCCCAAATCTGTTTATTGATTTTACAGTCAAAAATTACATGGCTTAATGTCTCGACTAGTGTGATCTTGTCAGAGAAGAAGAAAAAGAAGAGATTGTATTTATACTCTGCCCTTCACTCAGAGCCTCAGGGTGGCTTACAATATCCTTTCCCTTCCCACAACAGACACTCTGAGAGGTAGGTGGACCTGAGAGAGCGCTGAGAGAACTGCTCTTGCAAGAACAGCTCTGAGAGAACTGTGGCTCGCCCAAGGTCACCCAGCAGCTGCATGTGGAGGAGTGGGGAATCAAACCCAGGTCTCCCAGATTAGAGCCTGCGCTCTTAGTCACTACACCAAACTGGCTTGGAAGCTAAGCAGGGTTACTTCTTGGATGGGATAACACCAAGGAAGACAGGGGCTGCTATGCAGAGGAAGGCAACGGCAAACCACCTCTGCTCATTTCTTGCCTTGAAAGTGCCATGAAGTGGAACGTCATGGGGTTGCCATGAGTCTACTGAGACCTGACAGTGCTATCAAAGACTAGGAATAACCTGCACTGCATATTTTTAAAGTGTTCTTTAAAACGCACACAGCTCTGCAGCCACATGTGTCAGAAATGCATTTAGCCCCAAAATGCTGTACTGTTTGTTGAGCTGGTGGCAATTCAGCAGGTTCAGTTTCACTTCTATACATTAAAGCCTCAACCCACTACTGAATTTTGCAATCACAAACTTGCACGGATTCAGAGTTTTCATCAACCCAGGATTGTAAGACGCTTCAAAATAGTTCCTGCTACAGAAACCAAGGGCACAGGACACCCAGACCCAGTGACCTTCCCAAAGAATCTGGAATAGGAAAAGGTACCCAGGGAAGCTTCCTGCACTCCTTTAACCTAGTGTCATCTGTGCACCTTTTAGCTACACCGGGTAGGACTTCAATCTGTCTCCCTCTTGACAAGATCATCTACTTGATGAAACTCCTTTGGGTAGTGAAGGGCAGGGTATAAATCTAATCTCTTCTCTTCTTCTACTGTGATAGAAATCCGAGAACACCTGCCCTGATCTATAATGCTTTATTTCCCCAAGAGTGCACCCCAACACCACTTCCTGTTTTGTTGCATTCAGTCACATGAAATACGGAAATAAAATTATTTCACATTCTATTGAGCGTGTACAGGTACATTTTGTATTGTCACACTGCCCTCAACCTATTCCCTCACAAAAACTAGCACTGGATGACTCTAAAGATCCATCTAGCCTACCACTCTGTGTCCTGCAATAACCAGACAGGTCCTGGGAAGTTCACTGGCACAAAAAGATGTAGATGACCTTCCCAAAATCTCAGCTCTCAGATGTACTATCCCTGTGCACAGAGGCTCCATTTAATGATTACTGTTAACAGACTTACCCACCATCAACTTGTACCATTCCATCTGTACTGGGGACAGTGCCACCACCTTTGGACTCCCCTTCTGTTGTTTCCCCCCTTTCCCAACCAAAGCCTAGCCCAACCCAAACACACTCCTTCCTTATCAAGCCCTCATTAATGGCAGATTTCCAGAAGACATTCTTTCAGGACTACACACACTTGAAAAAATACAATACAAACAAGTGGGGGACAAACACATATCATGCACATGTAAGCATAGTTAACACATAACCATACATCACCTGCACACAGCCTCTTACTGTGCAACCTTACATAGAGTGGCCTTGGTTCAGCAACAAAACTACTGCTTGGCATGTAGAAGGCCCCTGGTTCAAGTCCTGACATCTCTAGTTAGACTACTGACCCTGATGGACCCCATGGTCTGATTCAGTATAAGGCAGCTCCATTTGTTCTAAGTCCCTTGAGTAGTTCTACATACATTACCATGGCAGGGTCTCAGTTAATTACTCTCAGTATTCCATATTTGATACATCTGCTCATCAATCTCCAATTCTGACATCTCTATTTCTTTCACTCTGTTTCTCCCCCCGGAATTAAACCCAAACAAATGGTAACCTAAGCTTGTTATTCCTGTTTGGTTCTTGCATCTGTTAAATATCTTCATTATGCTGTATGCTAATTTGCTGCCCACCCTCTACCTATATGTATGGACTGGTAACTTCCATTTCATTGTACCTGAAGTAGTGTGTGTGCAAAGGAAAGCCTATACCTTGAATAAAACTTGGCTGGTCTTAAAGGTGCCACTGGTCTCAAACTTTGTTCTGCTGTTTCAGACCAACGTGGCTACCCACCTAATTGGTACTTCTTAATTGCTTTTATTTAATGAATGAACATTCAAAGCATTCTGTTGCTGGTTTTGATCTGAATGACACACAGAGCAGAAGTTTCTTTGCTAAATACCTGAAGCAAATGTTTACTTTATTTAAAACATTTTATGCTGCCTTTCCACCCAAATCAAGGTTTACAAGACGGCAAGCATGAAAACATTTTATACATCTAACCAATTAAAAATGCAGTTAAGATTATAAAATTCAATTAAAAACACATAAACAACACTACGAGGGCCGATATGTTTGACTAGGAGATGATTAAGTGCAAAAACAATCTGAGGGGGCATGCAAACGTCATCATGGGCTGTTAATCTCCGAGGATCCATCCACACATACACATCGAAGTCACCAAGTGCTCCATCAAATTAGGGAGATGCACAGGGTGCCTCACCCCAAACGGTAGAGAAACGAAGTTGGCTGTTGTATTACATTCGGTTCTAACAGCACACCCAGCTTTGTCCCTATATAACAAGCTAAAATACTTTCAGATAGCACTTCTTACAGCCTTCCCTTAACAAGTAATTCCAGCCCAACCCTTTCAAGGCCTAAAGCCGAAACCAGCAACTCAATATTGTAACTTGGAGACTTTCCCTGGCGCCCCTTCCCTCAGCCAAAGCCGGGCTGTTTCTCTCCCAACCCCTAAACCTGCCCCGGTGCGGCCTACTTTACCCGCCACCCACTTCTCAATGATCCTCTCGCCACGACCCCTCATTGAGCGCGGCCTCAGTTCTCCGAGCCTCCCTCGCCCGAACCCGTCCACGCTCATAACACAAAAGCCCCTTCCCGCGGCCGATGAACCCGGATTACACTGCTTCCCCGGGCCTCACACTCACCATGGCACCGGCGAAGAATCAGCGCCACAGAGCAAAAGGAAAGGACGGAAGCTGGGAAGGAACAGGAAACCAGAGGGTGGGAGCGATCAAAGAGAGCGCAGGGCGGGGGAAACGAAGAGTTCAACATCGAGAGACTCCTTTCTCCTCCCCCAGAGTCATAATGGTTTAGCCCATAAAACGGGGCGGTGCCTGGAGCTGAGCGCGACGGTGTTTGCTAGATCGAGATGGGTAGCTGTGTTTGCGGCAGTAAAAAAGAGCAAGGCTCCAGTAGTACCTTAAAAGCCAACAGAAATTGTGGCAGGGTATGCGCTTTCGTGAGTCACTGCTCACTTCTTCAGCTACGCATTCTAGCTGTATCTGAAGAAGTCTTCGTTGGGAAATCGCGTGCTGAGCAATACAATAAGCGAATCATTCAGTAACAGTGATAAAGTAGCGCGATTAAATAAACGAAATGCAAATTAAATGCATGCTGGACTGCATCTTGGAAATAGCGTTATATCTATAATTGTTGGCTTTTAAAACGTACATAATTATAATTATTCCAGGAACAGTGTACCGTACCCGAAACTTCGTTTATACATGCGGCAGAGTGAACGAGGAATCCTGAGCAAGTCAGATTGGAAGTAAAAAAGCCTATAATATTCAGTGGGGCTTACTCCCAGGAAAGTGAGGTGATAGAATCCTGAAGTGATCAAATGGACCAGACCATTGCAAGTGGTTGATTCTAGTTTAAATGTCACTTGGTGTATATGTGTGTGTATATATATTTATATAATTGGCACAGCAAACAGAGTAGTTCTGCTGCCCCTTCCTTGTCTACTGTGCTGGTTTCTCTGTTTGGAGCAAGTTTTTAATGTAGGGGCGTATGCTGGATGGAATACCACCAGCCGCATTCTGTACAGTCCATTTTACCATTCTGTTCTCTTGAATGTATGAACTGTGCCTCATAGACTTTGGATTAAAGAAATAAAAACAGGCATTGAGGGATGCCACTTTCCACGTGGGGCCTGGAGATCTCCCGGAATTACAACTAATATCTCCAGACTGCAGAGATAATTTTCCCTAGAGAAAATAGCTGCTTTGGAAGGTGGACTCCATGGCGTTATACCCCACTGAGGTCCCTCCCCCAAACCTTGCCCTCCTGAAGATCCACCCCTAACTCTCCAGGAAGTTCCCAACCTGGAACTGGCAATCTTCTTATGGTTTGTGAAGTTTGTGGATTGCACAAGCGTTTTTCTATGGTTGCCATTTAGCTGTGGAACGACCTCCCCAGAGCATTTTGTCTGGCTTTTTAGCATTTAGGTGCCACCTGAAAACCTGTCAAAGAAGGTTATTCAATCAAATGCAGACTAAAATACAATACAGGTAACTGAAACTCTCAAATGTTCTACAAAAAGCCCAGATAAAAGCAAAGCCAATGGTTCCATCAACTGCATTAACCCTCATTCAGCCAAATGCCTGCTGAACAAGGTCTCTGCAGCCTTCAGAAGGTGCAGCCTTCAGGAGAACGAATTAGTCTCCCATGGAAGCAGTGCAAAGAGAGCCTCATTCCTTTGTCACCCTCAGCCTCTGAAGGGTAAGGCACCTGAAGTATGGATCTTGTATGGTATTGGGGGAGGGGCATAGAATGCACTTCCTACTGAGTCAGGCCCTGTCTTCCTCTAGCCCAGTATTCTCTACTTCAGCCAGTGGCTCTTTGCAGTCTCAAGCAGGTGTCCTGCTACCTGACACCTTTTTAAATGATGACCAAAGTAGATTGTGAAAGTGATTGCTTGAACCTGACCAAGTGGGCATCAACACTGCAAATAAGGTTCAGTGTGAGTAAGTGTAAAGTGATGCACCCTGGGGAAAAACAAAAAATCTGAACTTCATATATTTACACTGAAGGGATGTGAACCAACAATGACTGGCTAGGAAAGGTCTCTTCTGGATAGTTCAATAAAAATATCAGTATGTGGCAGCAGTGAAAAGATGAATTCCATGCTAGGATAATTATGAAGGGGACTGAAAATAAAGCAACCAGATGTCCTCATATAGATCCGTCATTTCACTCCATTTCAAAAAGGATAGTGTAAGGCAGGAAAGCATGAAGAAAAGGGCAAAAAAAAAAAAAGATTTTGCTCTTCACTTATAATTCCCAATAAACAAAAGGGTGTGGGGCTTTCTGGTTTATATTTTTAAAAGTCTAAAGCAGAGAACACGATAGATATTTGTGAGTGGATCAAAACAGATGTTTCTTTCTTTTGTGTGACACGGGCTGTGATCCTAAGAACACTTTCCTGGAAGTAAGTCCCCACTGAATAAAATGGGACTTCCTTCTGAGTATACCTGTTGGGGATTGCTCCCACAAGATCTCAAAGTCATTCTCTGCAGAGGAATGGCATTAAGCAGGGCAGCCAGTGTTCTGGGTACGGTGTTTTACTAGACCTGAGGAGACTTGGGTTCACATCCCATCCCCTCAGCCATGACACTTGCTATGTGTTCCTTGAGGCCTTTGGCTTCTACTACCTTGCAAGAGCTATTGTGAGGACAGAACAAGGGAGGGAAGACCTTTCTGAGCTTTTTGGTAGGATGGTGGAATAAAAATGTCACAGACAGAAAGGGGCATCTTGCTGGAAACTGAATTCTGTACTGTTTGTATACTGGGGCGCCATTTTGGGTTTCCTTGGTTCAGGCTGCCCTAAGGGGAGAGTAGGAATACAAAAATCCAGAGGCCCAGGTTAACTTGGGGGTAGGGATGCCAGCTTCCAAGTGGGCCTGGGGTTGGATGCTTTGGAAGGTTGACTCTGTGGCATCGTACTCCACTGAGGTCCCTGTCCTCTCCAGGCTTCCCCTGCAAATCTCCAGGGGTTTTCCAACCTGGAGCTGGCAACCCTACGCCCCTTGTATTCTGTCGGTGGTAGGGTTGCCAGATCCAGGTTGGGAAACTCCTGGAGGTTTGGGGGTGGGGCCTGGGGAGAACAGGTTGATCAGTGGAGTACAATGCCACAGAGTCCACCCTCCAAAGCATCCATTTTCTCCAGGGGAACTGATCTTTGTAGTCTGGAGATGAGCTGTAATTCTGGGGGAATCCCCAGGTCCCACCTGGAGGTTGGCATCCCTAGCTGGTGGCCAGGCAGGACCTGGCAACTCTGCTTGTGTAGGGAACCGGGCAAAGTGCTGATGGAAGATTATGTCAGCATACTTGTTTTGATCTAACATCTTGTTTGTGGTCCTGAATGGGAGGTGGACCCAAATGTGGTGTGTAGGACAGGGGCCCAGAGGGAATCTTTGGCACTGGTGTCTCACAGTAGCTCTGGAGAGGAATGGCAAAGAGATTCCAATTGAGGTAATACAGTGTTATATATGCCTCTCTCCCCTAAGTAGTGACATTTTCCATTTGCCTGGGTTGGTTCTGTTTAGAGGCGGAAGGAGCACTGGGCATTGACAGTGTTTTCATAGTATTTGTTTTATTTACGGATGTATAAGGAGAGCACACAGAAGCATGGCTACAGGGCAGCATTTATTCCACTTCTCCACATCAGATCCTCAGAGAGAAAGAGATGCTGGATCCTCCAAGGCGTTTCTGCAAGCTCACAGAAATGGCTTTCTCCATCTGTGTCCTGTTCAGCCTCAGAGCTGCCATTTTTTTAAAACTTCCTGTCTCCCCCTTTATCTGGGCAGGAAGCTTACCTCTTCCAATCATTTGAACAAAACCATTTCCCAACACTCAAGGCCCATTAAGGGAGGATCTACAACGGCTGACACAGTCATGTAGGATATAGGCTGAACTGCAATGATCAGAGGCCTAACCTGTAGCTGTATAAATGTGGTTCTGTAACATGGTCTTGGGTGTATTATCTAATAAACTGCAAGCAAAATAGTCTTGTGTTTTATACCTTGCCAGAATTAGAGATATGGGTGTGTCTTGAACAAAAATGCCGAGCTGATTATTTTCTTTGTATTTGTTGAGTTTCTAGATCAGTGGTTCTTAACCTTTAATTCACTGCTGCCCACCAGGTAAGCCAAACAATAGGGACCCCAAGCGTATGAAATATACAGAGATGAAAAATGCAAGGGTAGACCATCAAAGCATTCACAAATTTCACAAGTTACCATTAGACAATAGTCTATTGCAACATAACCACAGTAAAACAATTAATAGAGTAGAATTAGTGGTCACAATTCCAAAACACTAGTAACAATACAAAGAATAGATGACAAAATTTGGTATAACAATTCAGTAGTGAAGAAAGAATCCAACAGGCGACTCCTCTATATCCTTTCAGTATAATAGTGTCCTAAAGACCTCAAAGTCCACAAAAAAGGCAGAGGATGTCCCAAAGATAAATCTGCAGCCAAAAATACTCAAGACTCTGATTCATGCCAGCTACCCATCAGGTACACGGCATTATCATCAGATGCTTCCCCCCTCCCAGCCACAAATAAAAAGTTAGGACACTGTGATGGACAGCTAATTGTAGGTGCTTTATACCTACCTGAAAATACTGATTGACAGAGGATTCAGGAAGAATTCTACTGTTTACCTGAGGGATTTCTGTCAAGAATGTCAGTTAGGAAGGAAAGGTGGGGGGAGGTAGAAAGGTGAATAAAGGATATTGGAGCATCCTGAAATAGGGAAAGGGAACCAGTAGTCCTTCCCTGAGGAAAATAGCTCCTAAGAAAGAGGGGTGATTCCTATTAAGTGTTAACAATGGCAAATGGGAACCTATGCATATATTCCTGCCTCTACAGACTTTAGCAATTTTGTGTCAACTAAGTTTGTGCCTGTCTAAGTAGCCCCAGCGAAGTGATTTCTCTCAAGTGTTGCAAACACCTGTTTGTAGAACAAAACTGCTACATTTTCCCAATAAACTGTCTATTGCATATAGTGTCCCTCATTCCTGTTGCCTTTCACCTGCCAAACTTAAACCTGAAACCTCCCTGACAGTCTGACTTGATCATTTTCCCGTGGGGGTGAAATGAAACAGTTTATGTGTTGTGAATTCATCTCAGCCCCTCGGGTGCTGTATTCACACATATACCAATGAAGGGTTTTCAGTTCCTCCACATCCTAGTCCGGGTCATAAAATATACATTTTAACATTTGGGTAAGGGGGGGGGGGGAGCTACTTGGCAACATGAAAAGGGCGGGGGCATTATAGACATAAAAACAGCATTCCAGATAAGGCAATTTTATTTATTTAGGCATATTTGGGATATAAGTGTATGATACACAGATGTGAAACTTAAGTTCAATGAGATTTTTGTACCTTATGGCCATCAGCCAACTCCTGAACATTAGGTTTGATTCCTATTTGCTGTGTGCCATGTTTTTAAGGGTCTGCGGGAGAAATTTAGGATCTGGGAATTTATCTTCAATGTTTTGTATTGACCTATTCTGCATAATCCACCCTTGAGGCCAAGAGAGAAAGGCAGAATATAAATAATATAAATGAATAAATAAATACGAGGTGAGCAGTACAAAGCAGCTCCCCCCCTCAGGCTGTCAAAAAGGGGATTAGACGGATGCACAAAGGGCCATGATGATGAAATGAAATTGCCACACCCAGAGATAATCAGCCTCTGAATACTAGCACCAGGAGGCAACAACAGGTGCAAGTCTTGGCCTCTGTGCCTTGTTTGTTGGACCTCCAGGACAACTGGTTGGTCCCTGTGTGAAACAGGATGCTGGACTAGATGGACAACTTGTATGAGACAGCAAAGCACCTCTCACGTTCTTAAGCCATTCTGAGGAGAAGGGGCAGCTGAAAATCTTGAATGGCTGCCCCATTTCCCCTCAAAGTTCTGAATAGCTGCTCCTTGTAGATTTCTCCATTGGGAGGGACATAACCCTGGTTAAAAGTCACAGTCTAGATTCTATAGGTGCTCAACAAGTAGTCAATAATTAAAATCAAATACACCCCTCTCACTTGGACCAGCCTAAAATGGGGCCCACCATCTTATCTTCAAGGGTGGGGCAGCCAGATCTCTTTGGGAGACTTACAGACAAGGGCAGAGAGACTGCAGCAACCTGCTGTTTGTCCCCAACACTTGGAAATGGAAAAACAGATTCATTATGAACCATAAGTTGCTAGTGAGTCCTGGCTCAAATTCCATTAACAGTGGGCAGTTAAAAATCTTGGGTGACAATTACTGCACTGGCAATAAGCACTGCTTGGTGCAGTTTTTATTTTTGTGAGCATGCCTGTTTGTTTATCCAATAGAAAGTCGGACTATGATTTGAGTGAACGAATGGATGAACAATTACATTAATTGTACATTCAACAATAATAATAACAATACAGTAATTACATTTAACGCTAATAATAATTACAGATGAACAAGAGATCGGCTTACGGCCACGCAAAGGCAGCTCGGGGACCAGGTAGTCAGTCAATCAATCAATCAATTCAAGACCCCCTGGGAAGACAGAGCTCCCCCCCCCCCCTCATTTCGACGCAGGTAGGCTGCAGCTCCCTTGCAACGCTACACTCTGCCCTGAAGGTGGCGCTCGCCCCCGCTCCGCCTCTGGGGGAAACTGACTGGGATCCACCGGAGGGCAGACAAACAGACAGTGAATTCAGCCAATCGAGAGGCACCATAGGCTTCCCCTCGGATGAGCTAGACCAATCGAAGCGCCAAGGAGGTGGGCTGAGCGATGCCTTGCCCAGGTTAGGCTGAGGCGTCTCTCTTCCCTCCCTCTGGGGGGGGGGGGGGGGGGGGGGGGGGGCTGCGAAGGACCGGCGACAGGAGAGAGTTGGGGTGGAAGTCCATGGTGAGAGTGGGGTCGAAGGGGGGCTTGTAGGGGGCGGAGGAATGTCTGTCGGGGGAGTGGGGTGGCGGTTGTCCTGGGGACTCGGTATGGGGGGGGGCGCGTGGGGTAATTGGGGGGTAGACTGCGAGGGATGTGAGGTAGGAGAGAATGGGGGTGGAGGGCTGCGGTGGGACTCCGAGGTGTCTTGGCAGTGCTCCTCGTGGGGGGTTATGGGGAGTAGGGCTGGGTGGTTTGGGGGGATTTGTATGGAAGGATGTGGGGGAGACTGGGGGGTGTCAGGGAGTTGGGGGCAGTGGTTATGATGGCTTGGTTGCGGCGGAGGAATGGGCTGGTGTGGTGGTGTTGGGTTGCTGGATGGTATACTGAAGAGTGGAAGCGTTTGGGGTATTGGCCATACGAAAGGCCACGGTTTTAGGGCAGGAGGGAATGGGGTGTAAGAACAGAGATAGTCGGGGCTATGGAAGGTTTAGGGTAGGAGGCGGTGGGGGTAATGGCAAAGGGTATTGTGACTGGATTTGTGGTAGAGAATTAGAAATATAGGCGAGTGGGGCTGAAGGCAACGGGATAGGCTGGCGGTTGCATTGGGAGCTTGTGTACTTAAGTGTGAAAGGGATGGATTGGGGGAATGGAGGATGAAGGGTAACGGGCATTGTGAGAAGTTTGGGGTAGGAAAGAGTTGAATGGAGGAACAGGAGGTGTTTGGAGAGGGGGCAATGTCTAGGGCGCTGGGTTGCCATGGGGATTTAGGATGCAAGGCATGTGGGAAGCTTAGGATAGGTAATGTTGAGGGTTTGTAGGATGAGGGGGTTGGGGCTAGTGGCATTGTTAGGGGTTTGAGGTATGGGAATAGGGCAGCAGTGAATGACTGCTTGTGGGTCGCCCTGTGGGAATATGTCTGCTGAAGTATTGAGGAGCTGGGATGTGGGGTTTGGGGGAGTTTGAATGAAGATGTTGTAGGAGAATGGAGGCGCTGAAGGAGGAGCATGGGAGTTGGGTTCCTGTGAGGGGTTGGAGATTGCCTTGAGAGCTGAAGCTTTGTCAGAATGTGTGATATCTGGAGGAGGATGAATAGTAGTAGAAATACAGGGCCAGTAAAGTACATTGCACTTTATAAGACGGCATGAGTGAAAAAAGAGAGGTCTCTGTCTTGAGGAGTGTACAGTTTGAAGTTTGTCAGTTGAGATATGATGGACAGGTACCAGGGCAATAAGACACAAATATGAGTAAGTGCAGTTTGCTTGGAGCTGTTTCCTTTTGAACCATAAGGGAGCTGGAATTACAGGAAATTTTGGAGCACCCAGTAGATTTGGAGATTGCCCCATCCTCTCCCCCTCAAGGAGTCAAGGGGGTCTGCAGTTGGGTTATAATGAGGCTGGGCTTGGAAATTCACTGTAGAGACTCGAGGCTTGTATCATTGCCCCTATAGTAGTAAACATGCTTGTGGTACGTGGATTTAAATGTAGAGAGGTGTGTGTCTGTGATTTTTTTTTTGGGGGGGGGCAGGCAGAAAACAGACATGCCAGGGTAAAATGGTTTGCAGTTGGTGGCAGTTAGAGGAGAGAAAGTTAAGAACAGGTGAAGGGTTTGGAGTAATGGGTTCAGGTGTTGGAATTTATGTAAGTTGACGTGTGAGATCATGGCACAAGAGCGTATTGTGTATAGAATGGAGTGATCTTCTAGATGTGGTTTGGGTAGGATTTGTAAGACAAACTGTTGACACAGTAGGTGTTTCAGGTTTGGAGGGTGATGCGGGGGTTTGTAGCTCTAGAGGAGAATGTGAGACATGGGTTTATTGGCACTGAAAGGGTTTAATGTGGCTATGGAGGATATAACTTTTGGTGTCAGGCTTGCTGGCTGTAGAATGTGACTATCCTTGGGTGAGGAGCTGGTGATAATGTGTTGTGGAAGGGGATGCTGAGGTACCATGGTGTGCTAGGTGTAGAGAAAATGACATGGGGAGTAGACAAGAGCAATAATCTATAGGGTCAAAGAGTATAGTTTTGGAGTATAGTTAAGATCAGCAGAATGTTTAAAAAACAAATAAGAATCTTTTAAGTTTAACAAGATTTCATTCCGGCATATGTTTTTGTGGACTGCAGCCCACTTCAGAAATTATGAGTTGATCCTTGCTATGTAGGCATTTTATGTAGAGGTTTGAGGAAAATATATTGGGGTCATGGAGCCATAAAATGCCAGAAGTA
Organism: Gekko japonicus; assembly: GCF_001447785.1. Classification (NCBI taxonomy): domain Eukaryota; kingdom Metazoa; phylum Chordata; class Lepidosauria; order Squamata; family Gekkonidae; genus Gekko; species Gekko japonicus. The sequence continues at coordinate 391,512 of NW_015173183.1, read as the reverse complement.
CAGAATTAAGTGTAATATGTCAAACTCTAATTAGGAGAAGTAAATTGTTTGGCTAAACTGGTTAACATGGATAATGTTAGTGATTTTGTTAAGGTAAAAACCTTGTTCAGTGCTTCCCGGAGGGAGTGCTGAAATTCCTAATAAATCCCAGTTTGGCTATTTAATCCATTGGGGTCTTTGGTTTCTGACCTAAGTCACCATCCATCTGCAAAAGTTCAAAGGGAGGCTCCAGCATGAAACTGTTAACATTGGGATCCACTAGCGGATGCTACCTGCTGGGTTGAATTGGGACTTGGAATTTTTATCTCACTACAACAGTGACTACCTTAACAAAATATGTAATTCCCCACCCGTTATATGTGTTAAGTAGCTTAGTGTAATTAGTGAATGCTTTCCATTTTAGATTTGAATTTTACATAATTACACTTCACACTGTACTCTACTATTCTTTTCCTTAAACTCCTCTACATAAATTGACTGCATAGTGAGGATTGACTTATAGCATCTCAAGACGCAGGGTTCACATAGTCCTTGAAAGTTTATGCTGGAATAAAATGGTTAGTCTTTAAAGTGCAAAAGATTTTGTTGTTGTTGTTGAAATAGACTAACACTGCTATTACTTTGTGATGGTGTAGTCCCTCTCAGTTTAGTTCTGTTGCCTAATGGGATTCAGGAGCATGCTTGTGAGGGAAGAGGGGTTTCTTAGTGGGAGGTCGCTGCAAAAGAGGACAGCATTGTGGGTTGGGAGAACATATTTCAAATGGGGTAATGGGAGACAGAGACGTCATAGGAGGTTGTGGCCAAATAACATAGATCAAAATCGGACTCAGTCCAAAGGCATAAGGGAGGCTGCTCCTAGTATGGAAGAAGGGTAGATTCTGTGTGCAGTTAGTTTATCCTTTGATTGTGTAATGTGTAGGGCTAATATGATTGTGAATGAAGGACATCCAGTATATTCTAGCTTCCATACTGGCTTGATTTCTTGAAGCTGGAATGGCCTTTGCTGTGGTCATTGCTCCTTAGGAAACCTTTGGGAGCAAACGTACTGTCAAATATATGGAATTTGTGGAGGTTCCCAGTGATGTGTTGTCTTGGGTGGAGAGGGATTGTCATCCTTACTTGTCCCTGTAGCCCTCTGTCATTGCCTTCTCTCTTCCCTCCCTCCTCTCCAGAACCACAGGCCTGGCAGAGAAGCCACCTCGCAGAAGAAGAAACAGGTAAGAGGATGGGTCTTTTCCAGTCACTTTCCCCATGAGTGGAGGTGAATTCAGTGGGCTTTCTAACATGGTTCTTCTCTTCCCATCTTGTTTTGCTTATCTCCCTCCTCCCCGTTGCTGCAGCAATAGTTCCATGTCTGTATTGTGATCTCCCAGATTTGGGAAAATGGGGGTGGGGTAGAGGTGTACAGAAATGACATTTGGGCCTCAATGTGGTGGAGGAAAAGGTTTTTGTTGTGTTCTTGTCCTCTTCTGTTCTTGGAGAGGACAAGGGTAGATTGGAGGCAGGAGCTAGGTTTCTCAGTGGTTAATTGTGAGAGGAACCTCGAAAATGGAGTGTAAGCTGCAAACAGAGGAATGATATGCCTAGTGCTGCGTACAGAAAGATGGAGACTTCCCCCTTCCATTGATTCAGAAGAAATCACTGAAGAGAGAGCAGTGTGCTTTCTTGGCCTAATGCTAGATAAAAGAAATCATGAGGGAATCTGTTGCTTAGAGCTTTGTACATGCATTTCTGTGGTTCTCCCTGTCTGTTCAGGCACAGGAACCTCATCTGAAAATGCACACTGCAGTTGTATTCTCCCCCCTATGCTCTGCAGCTGCACTTCCTGTTGGCTTCCTTTTCCTTACTCCAAGGTTTAAATTTTGAGCTGGAGGATTGCTCCCGTGTGTGTAGTGAGGATTATTCCACAGGTTTATCTGCTTCACAGCAGAAGTCACTATTCCCCCATCTCTTTAATATATACATAAACAGTCCATAGTGTGTTGGAGGCTGAGTGTTGCAGGGTGTCTCCCCCCCCCCTTTTTTTGTCTACCGCTGGAAGACCTACCTTCCTCCCCAGTTGCTGAAATGACATCAGCTCCTTGTGCGTGTGAATAGACATTGCCTATGTGAGTGCTCTCAGCCGTGGTAAACTGGCTATGCTTGCAGATCTGCCCTTTCACTGGGGCTGGATTGCAAAGGGAAACTCAAATAAGCAAGGTGTCCGTGGGCAGCTGTTGAGAATACTGTGTGTGATGATGGCAAGTGATGGGGGGTGGGGGAGTGGTTTGTGCCATTATGAATGGGGGGAGGGGGTACAGCCTGTTGTGCTATGTACAGGATGAAAAGGCTCGAGAGAGTTCAGCTTGTGCAAGCATTTTCTCTTCATCCGGTGTCTGCTGCTTGTTGGAAACACTTTCTTTTTTTCATTTCTGTTCTTAGAGTGCTCTGCTAATCACAAGGAGCTCTGAAAAGCTAGCCTAATTTTCCCACCCTCCTCACAGTGGATAGGATGTCTTGGAGGAGGGGGTGAGAGCGCTACAGAGCTGCTGGGGAGTAAGAAAAGCTACTGATGCATGCAGAAAAGTGGCTTTTGAAGGCTTTATTATTAAGCAAATCCATCACATGGGTTCCTGGCTGCTGCCTACCTTTGCCTCGATGGCTTTGTAAATTCTACAAGTGGCTCAGGTTTTTGTGGAGTGTTTGCTGTGTAACATTGTTGGCATCTTTCCAGGACTGTCAGAATGTCAGACTGAAAATTCCCTTTGGGCAGTATTATCCTGATTATTGTCTGTTAGGAAGGGTCGAGGGAGTAAGTACACTGTTCTGGTGCTCCGGTGCCTGAGCTTAGCTTCTTGTAGCTCTGCAGGTACAATCTGAGATGTTGGTTTCTGTCTGTAAAGGTTTAGCACTAGAGTATATATGAGAGTACCACCATCTCATAATTCATTGGAGGAATTCCTTTAGATTTGCACAAGGCAATGAAGACAAATGTGTTTTCTAGGGTTGCCTTATAACAAAGGCAACCCCCCCACACACACACACTGTCAGCATCTAGAGGGCCCACTTAGAGAGGGGGATGGCAGGTGTTACGTTTTATTCAAATGGTCTTCCAGTAAATTTGGTACTGTAGTCACCACCAGTCCACACATTTCTCTTCTTTTGGTCATATAGCCCCATGTGCTTCTTTTACATTGCAGAACTGTTTGCTGAGGAGATGAGAGATTTGTTTTGCTTTCTGCAAGCATGTGTAAGGTTACTAAACAAGATGTCTTACTTGAAGGATTAATACTGAAGGCTGCAATTTTATGTTCTTGTTGGAAAGTGTGTTCTCAATGGGACTGACTTCTAAACAAGTATGAGTAGGATTCAGCAGTAAGCATCTACAGCTTCCCATAATCAAGGGCAGGTATTTAGTAGGCAAAATTGTTTTTCACTATGAAATAAAATGTAAATGTTCATGTTTGACCCTACCAAATGTTCATAATGTGAGAACATATTTTGGAACCTGTGCATGTATTAAACATTGATTTAACCTCCCCCAAGCATCTGGACAATTGTGTAAACTTCAAATGCTCTAATGTAAATAGATCTAAAATGCTGAAAGAGGAAACCAGCCCATTCAGTAAATGCCACTATTGGCATGGTCAAACCAAAGTAGTCCCATAAGTAGCCAAGTAAGATGGTCTTCGTCTCCTGGTTCCTGAACACTAACAGTAAAGGAGTCATGTGAACATTCCACAGTTTTGGTGCCTGAAAAGGTCCTGTCTTGTGTTGCCACCCATCAAACATCAGAAAGCAGGGACACACAGTGCCAATGCTTAATTTCAGAAGTGGGGCGTTTTCTTCACATTCCAAAAAACCCTTTAACTTTGTCCAGCAATAGTTAAATCACAACAGAGTAAGAATGCAGATTTATTTATATTAAATCAAGATTTTATTTTAAACCAGCTTATTTCAGTGACATTGTAATTGAAACTTAAAATACTTTAAGATACTTGTAAAAAACTGATTTTATCAACCCTATTGAGTAACAGGACCTGTTTTTTTCCATATCTGCAACACTTTAGTTGCTGCACTGCACAGCTATTTTTATTTGTATCGACTTTTGGCAGCCTGGACTAATATGGAGGGGTGTGTGTGTAGAATTTTGTTCAGTCATTGACCTCGTGTGAATATATCTTCGCTTCTCTGAGATATTATTATCCACCCCAGGTCCTTAACAAAAAAAAGGAGGCAATTACTAGGGCTAAGGAGTGGGATGCATCCAAATGATCTGATGAGTAACAGATTCTTGGTGGTGCCAAATATTGTAAAACAAAGTCTGTTATCTTTCCTGTCCAGGTATCAGGGGTGGCTAGATGGTGGACTGTGTTTGATCTGGTTTGCAAAGCAGTCTGTCCCACTGCAATTTAAACAGAACATAAATCAAGATGTAGTAAAATATTGCCCCATTTTTCACTCCTGAGGAACAGACAATGTTTGCAAAAGTTGGGAGATTCCACACTTTAATGTTGCATCTCCTTCCAGGTGTTGTATGTCATGCCCTGGCTCTGCCTGAGCACATGTGCTCTGTAACTCTGATCACTTGTGCAACTCAAGCTGCGTGCAACAAAATATACTTCTGGCCTGGAGAATAAAGTTAACTCCCAAGAATGAAGAAGTTGGCCATCTCTCTGCCTTAGGTGCAATAAGGGTAAGAATATTTATTGTAAAAAAAATGCGACATACATGGTCTGAGCTTGCTTTTTTCCCCCAGGGGAGCTGAAGGGATATGTTTGTACTTCATTGTGTTACTGGTAGTTTCTCTGGCAGCTGTCCTCTCCAGAAAGGAGGGAGCGGTTGGCAAAACAGAATTATTCCCTCAATCAATCAGTAAATGAGATGTTTTAGGGACTTTGGAAGTCTGAAGAAAAGTGGCACTTGGGATTTCCCATTCTTAGCTGTTGGGTCCCACTCTCTCTTCCTGTCTTAAATCAGTGATGCACCCTGTTGTAAGTGTGATAAAGTGGCCTCAGTAAGGTGTGGCTTTCATAAAGTGTACAGCTCATAAGTTGTCTACTTCCAGTATTTCTTGAGTGAGATTTCCTATAGCTGTTAAGCAGTGGTGTTCTGCTCTAAATAGAGGTGATGGCCAATTACAAGCAGTTGCTTTATGTAATGCAAGAACAAATTTAAACAGAGTAGAAGGCTGGCATAGAGTTTTCCTAGGCCCCTGGTCAGCAGTTAATTCAGTGAGAGGGTGGTGGGCCAGCCTTTACTTTTTTCTCAAAGTGGATCAACACAGCTTCCCTTGCCTCATCACCTGGAAGCCTTGCTTACTTATTCTGTGTCCCAAAGCTAGTGTCTGTAAGTCTGCACAAGAGACATTTGTATTTGCTTTTGTGGAGAGGGGCAGGGAAGGATCTGTTAAGCAAATCCCAGGACCGCAGCCACCAATCCTCCCTATTCCTATTTTGCCTCTGGGTTGGCAGCTGGAAGGGTGAATTGGTAGACTGAAGAGGATTTCATTTGGCCTTGTTGCCGCTAACTGCTGACTTACTGGCCTACTGCTGATGTTAATAGGGTGAATTGTGATAGAGATGCTTTGAGATCTTAGCCACAACACAGGCAGAGCTACAGCTGGTTAGACATTTGGTGACCTGGAGTGAACCTGATTGTGTAACACTTAGAACTTCCAGACTGCCTTGGCCGTGGCACAAATGACCGAAAACCTGTGTTGCACCTGCCTGCAGGGCTGTATAGTGGTGAGAGAAGCTGTGCTTTGAACAGAGATTAATCTCGTACCATTATGTTCCTCTCTACAATTCTTTCTCTTGCTGCCTTGGGTAAATTGTTGCAAACTGAATGGTATTTGAGTTGAAATATCAAGTTACTCAGTCATTAGGGTCCATTCCTTCCTGCACAACTTGGCCAGAACCACAAGGGATGGGATCAGTGCCTGGCAGAAGTCGGGGGTGGGGGAGAGTCCTGTTAGTCGATCCATCATCAGGGTATGTAGGGGCTGCTGAGGGGAGAGGCCTGGAGGGTAAAAAAAAGCATTCAGGCAAGGAGCTTGCAGGCCTGGTGAATCTGTAGGATATCTTTTGATGATCTACTGAGGAGATATTCCCTTGGATTCCTTTACTTGTGTAATAACATCTTGCTAGGGTCTGGAGCAGAGCTTTTAATTGGCCACACTGGAGGTTTGGAACTGGCTGCTCAGTGACCTGTGAGGAAGGCTTCAGGACTGGAGTAAATTTTTTGTTTTCTCAGATAGTCTCAGATATTCTAAATGGAAAGAAGCTCAATGTGGGTAATCTACATCTTGAAATATTGGGAGTATGTTGTGGGTTTGTATGTTCCCTCCTCCCCTCTGTCATGCACCAATTTCTTCTTACCATTTCTGGGTTGGTTTATGTATAGTTAGCTGTAAGGCAAGCCTTGGTTAGCGCTGATATTTAAACTGTGGTGTGAAATGTGTTTGCAAATCATGGTGTGGAGTTAATTAACTGTAGTGACCCAATTGAGATGCCATGGCAAACTATGGAGGAGGGGATTGGAAGAAAGGGGGTGGGTGGGTTTGAGCCTGCAGCACACCCATGGTCCTCCAGTCTGAGCTATTTTTGTTCCCTTCTGCCTGCTATGTGGACATGTGGTTTTATCGTGTAAGTTATTGCATATCAACTTTTTTAATACAAAAAGCAATGAATAAACTTGAAAAATAAATTAAGTTGTGAAGCCTTCAGATGGGCTGACTGTTCCTTGAGCTTGTAGCAAATGGCTTTGAAGCAACCAGGGGAACTGAAGGCATAATGCTGAAAGCAGGAAAATCAAAATCTTTCCTTCCTGTCCCTTCCCCCATCTACAATGGCAGCAGCAGTACAATAATAAACAACAAGGTCATCTTATGCCCTTTTAATAGTTCCCCAAAATCTGCTAGCTGAGATGAATTGCCTCACCTAACTGATGGCCCTGTGGAAGACCCTGGCTTATAATGGAACAAAGATGAAATGGGTGCTGAGTCAGTGAGGGTTAGTGTTCAGAATGCTGGAGTTGGACCAGGGAGGTTGCATCCAAATGACCAAGCTGCTGCCAAGCTCACTGAATGACGTTGGGCCAGTCAGTCAGCCTACCTCAAAGGGCTGTTATGAGGGTAAAATGTAGGAACAGGAGAAACATGCTGCACTACCTTGACATCCTTGAAAAGAGAGGAAGGATATAAATGTGAAAGTTTTTTCAGCATGCATTATTTGTAGTGGTAATTATTTTATTAAATGTACTTCTTGTGTCCTTCCGTAGAGGAGGTTGGACTGGCTACTTTATGTTTCCAAGGCAGTCTGTAGAGCTGGACATACTCACTTTGGCAGCAGAACCATAGCACATGAATCTGTGGGTACTCATAGGGTGATGTTAACAGGAGAAATGTGAATAAGGCGCTAGAGGCAGTGGTGCTAAACTGTTTGGGAAACTGGATAGGTCCTCTGCAGCCCTGCGACTGGCTTTCCCCTCAAGTTTCAAACACTACTAAAATAACACATGAGAGCCCTCAAGTCTTCTGCAGATTTGCAAACAGCCACTTGCTTGGATGCATGTGGCAATTGAAAATTCTTTCCAGGTGTTGTGGTAGGGGAGCCATTGTAAACAGACATTTCTCCTTTTTTTCAGGTTGTCTCTGACTAATAATTGCATGGAAGTAGTTACCAGAGTACAGCAGTGGTTCAGGACTTTCCAGACCATCTACATCTACTCACATGATTTGCATACAAAAGAACCCAGTTTCAGTCCTTGGTCTCAGGCAGCAGGCACTGAAGATAGTTCAGTGCTTTAGATCCTGGGAAGCTGCTGCCAGACAGAGGAGACAATACTGGGTTAAAGGTAAAGGTTCCCTTGCTCGAAAGCCAGTCGAGTCCGACTCGCTCATCTCCGTTTCAAAGCCGAAGAGCCAGTGCTGTCCGAAGACGTTTCCATGGTCATGTGGCCGGCATGACTAAACGCCGAGGCGCACGGAACGCTGTTCCCTTCCCACTGAAGTGGTACCTATGTATCTACTTGCAATTTCTTGCTTTCGAACTGCTAGGTTGGCAGGAGCTGGAACTAGAGACGGGAGCTCACTCCGTCATGCGGCAACCCGGGTCTGGAACTGCTGAGCTACCGACCTTCCACAGCCTGCAGTTCAGTGTCTTAACCACCTGAGCCACCGCAGCTCCAATACTGGGTTAGATGAACCAATAACTTGATAAGACTGCTTCTTACACTCATATGATCCTTAGAGTTCTTCCTCTGCCTTAAGTTGTGACTGAGGGAAAAGGAGGGGAGCCATGGCATCTCTTCCTAGAGTATAAGAATCACATGTGGCCTAGGGTCATTTTTTTTATACCTGTAGAATGCTGCCTTGTTCATTAATCTGTATTCTGCACTTCTTTAAGGAAGTCAGTGTGGTATAGTGGTTAGAGTGCTGGACTAGGACCTGGGAGACCTGGATTTTAATTCCCACTCTGTCATGGAATCTTGTTGGGTGATGTAAGCCACTTTGGGTCCCCACTGAGGGGAAAGGCAGGGTGTAAATCTGAAGTAAAAATAGCTGGCAAGTTCTTTTTTGGCAGTACAAACATATATGTATGTGCACAGCTGAGATGGTCAAGCAGAGTTTTGTGCATGTAAAGTGTATTAGCGTGTGGCCAAAATAAACATTACCTAGCAATTTATGCCTGTCAAGGGAGATCAGCTGAGCTTGGCTGCAGGATAAGTCAATGACATGTATCATTCTGGCTTCCTGAGGATGTTGAGCTGGACAGTTAATGTAGTCTAGAGACACAGTATTTTAGTGGTGCAGCAGGTCTTGGATGTTTTAATCTTGTTGCCTGTGACATGATGGTGGTGACAGCAGAAACTATGAAAATCTGCTTGGTCCATGACATGAGAGAATAAGAATGACCTTGCTGGACCAGTCCAAAGATCGCTGTAGTCCAGGGTTTTGTCCTCAACAGTGGCTAGCCAGATGCTTCCAGCTGGAAGTCCAGTGAGGCATGAAGACAATAGCCCTTCCATGTTGTACAGCTCTATCATCATATGTTCAGGGGTGAACTGCCTTTTCACATGGAAGCTCCAGTTTGCTCATTGGTAGATTGATCATTAATTTGTTAGTGTTCTCCTAAAGATAAAGTATGGAGCTGCGGTGGCTCAAGTGGTTAAGACGCTGAACTGCAGGCTGTGGAAGGTCGGTAGTTCAGCAGTTCAAGACCTGAGTGTGCCGCATGACGGAGTGAGCTCCCGTCTCTAGTTCTCCTGCCAACCTAGCAGTTCGAAAGCAAGAAATTGCAAGTAGATAAATAGGTACCACTTCGGTGGGAAGGGAACAGCGTTCCGTGCTCCTCGGCGTTTAGTCATGCCGGCCACATGACCACGGAAACGTCTTTGGAGAGCGCTGGCTCTTCGGCTTTGAAACGGAGATGAGCACCGCAACCCTAGAGTCGGACTCGACTGGCTTTCGAGCAAGGGAACCTTTACCTTTAAAGATAAAGTAGATTTGAACATTATTTTATTGGAACAACATACAAGTATTAAAAAAAGAGAAGGTTGGACCAAGTCTTGAAAGGCAATGTCACATTTAACATGATGTTAAAAGTACCACGTAATGTGCATGTTCTTGCTCTTCAGATTGTTTCAAGTTTCTTTCTTTTTTGGGGGGGGGGTATTTTTGCATTTCTGTGTGTGTGTGCCCATGCCTGGAAGTCATGGAGACCTCTGGCGACACGGGCATGGAGGATGTTCAGAGAAGTGGCTTGATAGCTTGCCTCTGTCTCCCGACCCTGGTATCCTTCGGAGGTCTCCCATCCAAATACTTGCGAGGATAGGCCCTGCTTAGCTTCCGAGATCTGATGAGACCGGGCTTTCCTGGGCTGTCCGGGTCAGGGCTGTTTGACATTTCTGATGAAGTCTGTGCTGCTCCAGGCTGCTGTTGGAGAGCATTTGTTTGTTTTTTGCTCATTGGAGAATAAAGCACTCTGCTTGCACCACGCTGAGTGATTGCAAGTGGCAAGATCTGCAGCAGCATGTATGGGAGGGGAAGATTTAAAAAAAATTAGTATATTCTTATCCCACTCTTCCATTTTATTCTTGCAAGAGCCCTGTGAAGTAGGCTAGGCTGATGGATGGTGACCGGGGATTTGAGTGTGAGTTTCCCTGGTCCAAGTCCAGCACTCTAACCATGGTGTCACACTGGTTCTGTAGATTGACTCCCTTTGCCAGAAGCCACGTTACTGCCTTCTAGGACTAATGTTTGATCCCTGGTTTGAACCCTTCAGGCTAATGTAAGTGTATGTTTTTGCATCTTTCCTGTTGAAGTCATAAGGGCTCTCTCTGTGCAGATATAACGTTGCTTGATCTCTTAACCATGGTTACTAATTCAGGTAGTGTTGTATTTGCATTAGGAGACAGATTTAGTTATATATCTTCCAGAAGGCTTTCTTCAGTGAGCTGCCTTCTGAAGAAGCAAGAAATTGCCCCAGTGCTCTGATGCTGTCCAGGAACTTGGCTGCTCTAGGCATGCATTTCCTGACTGCTCGAGGTAAGGGGGCAGGGCTTGGCTCTGCCACTAGCTAACCTGGCAACTTGCCACTAGATGTGCATAAAATGGAGCTGGCTGGCTTCCCCTTCTGTAATATGAGGACAAGCCAGCACAGAGTGCCTTAGCTTCTGGAGCAGAGATCTTGTGTAATGGGAGATGCTGTATTGTTATGGCCCTGCTATAACAATACCAGGTGTCCTTGGAATGACAGCTGATGTGACATATGAACCTGCCACGGTGCTGGCCCATCCAACCAAGCATTGTCTGCCCTGGATCATTAAAGTTCTCTGAGATCTTGGGCAGAGACTTCATTTTTTAGCCCTGCTAACCTTTGAACAGGAGTTGCCAGGGATTGTACCGGGGTCCTTCTGCATTGCAAAGCATGTGTTCTGTCACTGAGCTGTGCTTCTTCCCATCCTTTCCCAGACAGGCTGAAGGCAAAACTAGTAGTAATAGTAGTTCTGGAGCACCTCTGTTATGTTCAAAGCACATCACATGCCAAATGGTAAGATTTGTTAAGTGAGAGGTGTAAGGTGCCTTGGAAATATTTGAGAGAGCAGAATATAAGCATTTTAAATAAAAGTAGTCAGTGTTCATGTAGTGCTTCTGTGAAAAAATGCATTTCCCCCCCCTTTGGAGGTTTGAAATGAGCAAAACCTCCACTCTGAGTTTTAAAAAGCCCCCCCCCCCCGCAGAGAACAGGACAGAAGGGAGGAAGTCAGTTCAATTGCTTTCTAGACTTACCTCAGACCACCTTTATACAAATGCTAATAGGTTAAGACAATGGGATGGTCTAGCTCCCCCCTCCCCCTTCAAGCACATAACAGAGAGCTGGAGAAATTAAAATACTAGCGAGACAGCAGGAAGGAAATGTCTAGAATTGTCAGGAAAAACTTCCTTGACCTGCCCTGACTGGGTCAGGGGGTGGGGAAAAGAGAGTTGATAAAACTCAGGGGAGCCAGGTGGAAGCTCTCTTTTCTTTGGGTGCTGGATCCCTGAGAGCAGACAGAACTCTTAACTGAGAAGGCAGCCATTGACCATGTGCTCACCTGGAGAGCTGGGAGAGAGCTTCAAGGTAATGGTAACTCTGTAAAAATTTGTCCTAAGCTCAAGAGCCTGTCCTATATCTTAACAACTGATAGGGCATGTATAGAGAGAGGGACAGAGGATTAGCATTTTACCAATTTCTTTTGGATCCCTTGCTCAGTCTGGTGCTGTGCTAAAAGTATGCTTGTGAACATTTTCTTTTTAATGAATACTTGATAACTTAAGATACTGGCAGTGGTTCTCTGTACCACATAGACCTCCACCGTCTCGCACATGCTATTTTAAAAGGAGTGCCAGGGTGAAGGCAGGCAGTTGGCATGGCTATTCCTCCAAGGGCGTGCAAGACCCCGTGGTGACCAGGCACTGAGCAGCGGGATACACAGAGGCAAGGCCTCAGAACTCAGAAGGGAAGCTGGGAGCCCTGACCCTCCCAGTGGATAGTTTGCGTAAATGTCAGGTGGTGGCGATGGGTTACCAGAGAGAGAAAAGCCTCTCGGTGTTGGGGAAACCTTGGAAGGCAGGTGGAATAAGACCTGCAGGCTAGAGCAGGTCCACTCCAACACAGCTTCAATTGCAGTATTTATACCCCACCTTTTTCCCCAGTGGGGACCCAGAGTGGTTTACATCATTCTCTTTTCTTCCATTTTATGTTCACAAAACCCCTGTGAGGTAGGTTAGGCATGAGAGTATGTGACTGTTCCAAGGTTATCCAGCCAGTTACCATGGCAGAGGGAATTTGAACCTTGATCTCATAGATCCTTGCCCAGCACTCTAACCACTACTGCACACTGGCCCTCTTATTTATTTATTATTTGCTCTGAGCCACATCCCTGTGATATAAGCAGCATTATGTCTTGCACTGGTGTTGGGGTGGAATCTAGAAGACTAGTCTTGCCTAAGGCCACCTAGTGCATGATTTGAATTAGGCTTGACCTGTAAAATTTCCCTTCTTGTAGAAGTGTGTTCCCCCCACCCCCAGTTTCGCCTGTATTAATAAAACTCTTTTGCTGCCCTTGAATTCCTTGTGTACTTCTTGGAAACAGGCAGGGGTCATTTCCTGCAGGAGCGCACAGGAGCAGAGCTCTGGCAGTAAAGAGCCCAGGGGGCGGGCACATGCAACAAGCCCCACCCCCTGCTCCCAGCAGCCCTCAGTCAGAGCAAGAAGCAGCCAGGTAAGTTGCACAGCTCCCCCCGGCCCCCCGGTCCAAAACAGTCCAGTGGCACCTTTAAGACCAAGTTTTATTCAGGTACAAGCTGTGCCTCCTTTGCGAGGATAGATCTGCACGTCCCCCCCCCCCAATAGCTAGCAATCCAAAACAGTCCAGTGGAGCCTGAGTGGTGGGTGTTGCCTTCTGACACACTTCCGGTGATGTCAGGGTGTGTGGCATATGCAAATAAGTTATGCTAATGAGTTATGCTAATGAGCTCCTGCACCTTTTTTCTACGAAATGACCCCTGGAAACAGGAATGTCTGAATCTTGCCTTGGAATTCCACTCCAAGTAAAATTTGGTAGCTTGGTATTGTATTTCCATCTTTAAGAGTGGATACTTAGAAATTTCTTTCTGGATACCATTTTAAAGCATTAGAATCTAACTGTGTAGTGATTGAATCAAGTGCAGCCTTTCAGTGGAGAAAAAAGTGCAAATCAGGTCAGTGTGGAAACTCAGGTGGCATTGTTGGCAACCTTTGGCCCTTGTGTACAAGAGGTCATGAATGGCAGTGAATGGGATCTCTAAGGGTCAAAGACCCAACAAATGTGTGATTAATTGTTAGAGACAACAACACAAGGTTTAAAGAGAATAGGGAAGAGGATAGGGGTGTGTCTTTTTCTGGGTTTCCCTATATTGTCCTCTTGGATGGTATAGCAAGCAGCGTAAGAAGGCTTTGTTTATATTATCTTGCTTCTGCCTACAGAGAATGCATGGACTCAGCTAATGGCCTAGCTGTCTAACAGCATGCCACACAAGTGGCTGATAGCTTTAAGTTGGGACAGTTTGGGTGGGTCATAGTTGGTCATGGCTACAGTGGGGTGTGTGTGTGTGTAGGTGGTCTTCTCCTTAAATGGAGCTGAACTGTCATTTAGGTGTTCTGAGTGAACAAGCCGGACCTCAAGACAGTAGGCTTTTTCCCTATATGGGAGCAGCCACAGTTTCTCCTTGACAGTACGTAAAGTTTTACTTGCATGATAAAATGTTAGTGTAAATTGGGGTGTTCATATATATAGGAAGCAGGGGGTTTCGTTATTGTGGTAGTGCTTCTCAGGGCTCTTGCAAAAGTAGAAACTGATGTGCTGAAGCCCTGTGTCATCTGGTTAACACTAATATGTGAGATTTGCGTGGGGTTGTTCAGATAGGCCTCCAAGTAGTAGGATCGTACTTGTAGAGGAAGCTGCCTGTATGAATAGAGGTGGCTCTAGAGGCACAGATCTTCCTCCTCTGTGCTAGTTCTCCCCACTTTAGCTGTGTTGTGTGAGAGAAGTTAATTTTAAAACACGTCCTCCTGTACACATACAATTTTCCACGTGGGTGACTGGAGCAAAATAATTATTAGGATGTTGGATCGCAGTAATTATAACAACAGAGTCTCCCTGAGAATGTCATGGTGGCAGTAACTCTTGGGGGAAAAGAAGACATTAAGTGGAGAAGAGCCATGCTGCGCTGATGCTAGCAGAGGCTGGTTAATGCTGCCTGCTAGTGACATAAGTTTGCCACAGGATCTTGTAGTAAAAAGATAAGGTAGCATGCTTGCTTGTTGTGTGTCCTTTGTTCTGCCAAGGGCAATGATTTAACTCGAAAGGGACTATTATGGTTATCTAGACCCATTTGCAATCTAGATCTTGGCATGGTGCAAATGTAGAGCACATGTGCTGCAAAAATCTGCTTTCTTGTACAGTATTTTAAAATTAATTTATATCCTGCCTTACTCCCCAAGGTGGGCCCAAAGCGGCTTACATCATTCTTCTCTCCTTCTTTTTATCCTTGCAATACCCCTGTGAGGTACATTAAGCTGAAAGTATGTGGCAGGCCCAAGGTCACCAACTGAGCTTCCATGCCACAAGTGGGGATTTGAAACTGGGTCTTCTAGATACAAGTCCAATACTGTTTACCTCTACACCATAGAAGAGTGTTCAGATGCCTCAAGTGAGCAAGCCAAATTAAGTCAAAAGGAATGCAGTAAATCTCTGGGATCACTGGCCACTTTACTTTTCAGTCTAAGGCCCCTTTCACATTACTTTTCTAAACTAAATGTTATCCGTTGTTGGCCCAGTTCCGAGTAAAACGATTTAGAGACGGAGGTTTTATACAGCGAATTTCATTTTGCTAATGAGCCATCTCTGAAGTGATATGGCCATTTCAAACAGCGCACCGCTCCCCCCTCCCCTTTTCACTGCATGATTTTCCTTGAACATTTGGTGCTACTTAACACTGAAGTGCTACATTGGTCTATAGCACTCAACTTAGAATATTAAAAAAAAAGTTCAAGGAAGATCATGCAGAAAAAAAAGCACGGCACTATTGGAAACACTGCAGACATTTTAAACAGCACACTAGAGTGATTCAGAAGTGCAAAGAGGTGAAAATGGGAGAAAGCAAGTTTACCTCAAGAACTGCTCAACTATGCTTTGCTAATCGGAAGCAAGCGGCTTTTTTTTAAAAAAAAAACATTTTATTTTATTTTTCATTTAATATAAAACCTCAAAACATATATAAATATACAACTTTTGTTCTATAAAATAAAAATTTTCATACAATACAATACAAACCAGTATGGAAGCAAGCGGCTTTGTATGAAAAGGTAAATAAAGTCCATTAGCGGCCGGTTGCTAAAACAGTTGTGTCTGAAATGATACTAAAAATCCATTAGCAACCAGCTACCAAAATGAATTACAAAGGCTGTCTGAAAGGGACCTAATACTTCTAGATTCTCTCTCTAGCAAATGGTCTCTGAAAACTTGTATGATTAGCTTAATTAATGCCTTGCTGTCTAGTCTTGTCCTTATTTGTGTCCTTTGTCTAGCTTAGAGATGTCAGCAAAGTCCAACTGCTTACAGGTGGCCATTCCTTTGTCTTCATCTGGGTATGTCCTGAGAGATATTCCTGGTGTAGATGTATCCCAAAGACACATTACAAAAAGCATGCGAATAGGAAACCTTTCTCACTTAGACAGACCATCAAGGAATCATCTTCCACTCTCTCACCAGGAAGTGGGAGGTTATCCTTGCTTTTCACATTCTCCTTTTTCACTTGTTGTCTAAACCCTCTGTGTTCTTAAGAAGTCTATCAGGGACTTCCGGTTTATGGTGGCGTGCTAGCAGACTCACCTCCCGGGGGTGAAGCTGTGCTCCAGCCGAAGGAGGGGGTGCGCCGGCTTGCAACCCCCCCCAGGGGCCCGGCGAAGGGACCCTGGCCATGGAACTTTTAAGAGGTTGCCTCTTCGACGGCGGAATGCCGGAGAATTGAGGCGCCTCTTCGTTCCGACGGTTCTCCGTGCTGTGAGACTGAATGGACTTAGTGACGCTGACCGGGGCAAGCGTAGGAGATCGAGCGGCAGAAATTAAATGAAAGCGAGGTCAAACGACCAATGATGAACGTGAGTCAGTTTTGAAGCGTTTCGTAAAGGGAAAAAGATAGCTCCCCACCCCACCGAACGGGAAAAAGGTGAGCAGGGGAGGGACGCCTCCCACGCGCATGAACTTTTGAGTGATTGAGGGAGGGGAGCGGAAGAAAACGCAAAGGAAACTGCCTAGAAGTACTTACCAAAACGAATCTAAGCGGTCAAGTGCACATTCAGAGACTTTTAAAAAAATTGCGAAAGTAAACAAACGACAAAGATGGCGGGAAAGAAGGACAGAGAAAAACTTTTGAAAGTGAAAGGGTCTGAGAGCCCGAAACCGGAAGTTACCAGTGAGGTGGCAAAGTCTATAGCGGATTATATGCACCCTCTACTGGAACAGCTGAATAACTTCAAGGAACAGATGTCTATAGTGACTCAAAGCATTACTGCACAACAAACTCAGATAAACAATTTGATACAAATAATGAAGCGAGATACTGAGAAGGTAAAGGAAGTGGCTGCAACTACCCAGAAGGTGAAGAAAAAAGTGCAAAAGCTGGAAAGGAAACAAATCTCCATAGAAGATCAACTGTTGCAAGTGCAAATGGAAAAGGCCAACATGATTCTTCATTTTTAGGGCATGCCAGAGAACAGAGGGGAGAATCTTAAAGAAGTGATGAGTGTGAATTGCTAGCCCCAGTGACAGAAATGAAGGCGGAATCTTTGCTGAACGACATGGATGTGGTCTATAGA
>NW_015173183.1:363675-373996 GCF_001447785.1 Gekko japonicus | reverse complement strand
CTTTTCTTCTGTTATAGTTTTTGTAGTGTTAAAAAAAAAAATAAAAAATCCCTCTGGGGGCTCAAAAAAAAAAAAAGAAGTCAATCAGGGTTCCTTGAACCAATTATCTGCAGTGATTTTTTTTCTTTGGTGCTGTGTGTTCGGACCAAATCTTGTTGCTATAAGCTGGCGCAATTTGTGACTTTAAAAAATGATTTGAAAGCAGATCATGTAACACACACACATGGAACAGAAGGAATGGAGTCTGTAACTATATCCTTCCGGCCAACTGTCTCTCTCAGGCATGCCGGGAAAGAAATGCTGGCAATTGTAGTAAATGCAGACAACCTTTCAGTTGGTCCATATGTAGCAGATAAGTGCATTGAGGTTCATGTAACTTCACTGGAACCAATAGTCTTACGCAGGGGTTTTGTTGTAGAAAAAGAGCTGATGGAGCTCATTAGCATAACTCATTAGCATAACTTATTTGCATATCCCCTAGAGGTTCTCGCAGAGAGCTCCGTACCTGAGAGCTCCCCCCCGACTAGAGCCCTGGTCTTACGTAGTATGAAGTAGTTTCATATGAGGGTGATGAGAAATCCCTGTTAAACATTATAAGTTCTTAGGGTAACCTGTACCATACTTGCCCTGTGAACATACTTTCTGTGGGGTAAATGAACAGTACTTCAGATGAGCTTGCTAATTATGCATGCTATTGCCATTTGAAGTATTCAGTTTTCCCCTTGGAACATTAGGAACTGTTGCATAAGGGATTTGATTTGTGCCTATGCAAAAATTTTAAGAAAGGTGGCAACTACTTGCAGAAAAACATCTACTTTTGCTTCACTGACTACACTAAAGCCTTTGATCGTGCGGATCACAACAAACTGTGGCAAGTCCTTAAAGAGATTGGGAGTACCAGACCACCTCACATGTCTCCTGAGGAACCTGTATAAGGGTCAAGAAGCAACAGTTAGAATTGGATATGGAACAAATGATTGGTTTGGAAAAGGAATACAACAAGGATGTATATTGTCATCCTTCTTATTTAATTTATATGCAGAGTACATCATGCGAAATGCCAGCCTGGATAAATCACAAACTGGAATTAAGATTGCCTGGAAAAGCATCAACAACCTCAGATATGCAGATGATACCACTCTAATGGCAGAAAGTGAAGAGGACTTAAAGAGCCTCTTACTGAGAGTGAAAGAGGAGAATGCAAAGTTGGCTTGAAACTCAATATCAAAAAAACTAAGATCATGGCATCTGGCCCCATCCCTCCTTGGCAAATATAAAGGGAAGTCATGGAAGCAGTGACAGAATTCATGTTGCTGGGATCCAAGATCACTGCAGATGGTGACTGCAGCCATGAAATTAAAAGATGCCTGCTCTTTGGGAGGAAAGCTATGGCAGACCTAGACAGCATAGTAAAAAGTAGAGACATCACCCTGCCAACAAAAGTCTGTATCGTGAAAGTGATGGTATTCCCAGTAGTCATGTATGGCTGTGAGAGTTGGACCATAAGGAAGGCTGAGCGCTGAAGAATAGATGCTTTCAAATTACGGTGCTGGAGAAGACTCTGGAGAGTCCATTGGACTGCAAGGAGATCAAATCAGTCAATCCTAAAGGAAATCAACCCTGACTGTTCCCTGGAAGGCCAGATGCTGAAGCTCAAATAGTTTGGCCACCAAATGAGAAGGGACCACTCACTGGAGAAGACCCTGATGCTGGAAATGATTGAACATAAAAGAAGAAGGGGACGGTAAAGGATGAGATGGTTAGATAGCATTATCAATGCAACGAACATGAAATTGAGCAAACTCCAGAGGATGGCGGAAGACAGAAGGGCCTGGCGTGATGTGGTCCATGGGGTCATGAAGAGTCGGACTTGACTCTGCAACTGAACAAGAACAAATCTTGGTGACCTGACCTAGATGGCCCAGGATAGCCTGATCTTGGAAGCTAAACAGCGTCAGCCCTAGTTAGTACTTGGATATGAGACCACCGAAGAACTCCAGGGGTTGGTATACAGAGGCAGGCAGTGACAAACCATCTCTGAAGTCTCTTGCCTTGAAAACCCAAGGGGGTTTCCAAAAGTCGGCAGCGATTTGATGGCAATTTCCACCACCATCATCTTGATGACAGAAAGGTTTCATGGTATGATCAGAAGACCCATGATTTGGCAACCTGGAAACAAAATAGTCTGGATCTGGACACCTTTTGGGAATCTGGAGACCTTTTGAGAATCCCTCTATTTATTCTTCCATGTGTTCTGCAAGTGAAGGAATGTGGGACATAAGCTTAACAAATAAAACGTTTACTGGCAGAGATGCATATACCATGCTTCTGTACAGGACTCTTATGGTTGTTAAAGATGTATTTTAGCAAACATCTTTGAACTAGAGCCATTTTTTCCACAGGTTTTTGATGGAATATGCTGTAGTTCATGAAACTTTATGCTGAAAATATAAAAAAATGACTCTTTTAGAGTGCCACAGGAAAAATAAGCATCAGGAACCCTGGGAAGGATAAGGAGGTAAATGCAGCTTGTGGCAGGGTTGAGACTAGAAAAATGGTTAGCAGAGAAAGGACTAGTCTCTCCCCTTCAGCTCTGAGCTCAGAATTGCAACTTCCTCAAACTGTTGCATTGTTTAAGGGGCTGTCCTTACATGCTTTCTTACATGCCCTTGGGTGCAACACATATTTTGCCTCCTTGGCAGTCTGCTAGATACTTGTTGTATGTGGCATAATGGTGATTTGGTAGTGAATTGGGGTATCTGCATAGAAAAAGACAGCCTTTAATTTTTGCTGCATCCTTAAATGGGTTCCTCTATCTGCCTTCTTCCTTTGTTTTTAAATATAGAAGCCTTGAAAGAGGGGAAGGCTTCTTCAGAGAACTGACTGTTCTGGCGTTTTGCAAATCAAATGGCAACGTGACCAAAACTAGTTTGGGTACAGCCGTAATCCTCCTCTCTTGTCTCCCTGCCTCAAACCTTTTGTAATACCTGCTTGAAAGCTACAGAGTGTGTCAAAGTGAAGGACAAGTGGAAGGGAACCACTTTCTAAGCTGAATAGAACTAATCATTACTTATTTCTTATTGCTTAAATACACATAAAAGGAAAACTTCTTGTTCTTGCCATATTAATTGGGCCCGCTGTTTGCATTGTACCACCAGTCATTGGCTGCTATTAAATGCTAAAAATAACAAAAGGGTTTTTTTTGTAGCTTCTTTGTTTCTGCTACCTTGCATGCTCCTCCTCGATATCCAATACAACACTGCTTTTGTCCACAGGACTCCTGATAGCCTCCATGGCCCCCAGACAAAGATTCCTTCCCTGTTCTATATTTGGGCTCTCCCTCAAAAGAACGCACACACAAGATGCTTGACCTAGAATAGTTATGTTGTTTGTGTCCCCCAGCTTGGCTTCCTGCTCCCCTTGGTGACCCAGGCTCCTGGAATTTTGTACCCCTACCCCCCCCACACACACACACACTCAAGCTTGGCAGCCGTATTGTTTGAAGCTTTGTGATTTTTCAGTCTGTCATCCTTCCATTACTACCCCTCCACTGATGACAGAGGTATTTGATGGTGCTGTGGGAGAACAGAGGGGTGGGAATATTAGCAGCTTAAAAAACAGCAACAGAGAGAAACTGTCCTTGCCCTTGCCTCTTCTGTATGGTATGGAAAGCCTGGCTGTGAAGAGCAGCAGTAGCAGCAAATGTTGCTGAATGGCATGTGTCCAGCACCCCAGAAGTGTGCTGAGAAGCTGTGGGCATCTCACCCACGCCTCTATATGATGGAAGTGGTAGGTTGTAGGCCTCCCCTTTCTCTTCAGCCTGCTCCAAAAGTCTGCAGTAGAAGGGAGCAGAAGGTGCTGGATGGCAATGACTCCAGTTATTCTGACTGTACAGAGCTCTCAATTTTTCATGGGAAAAACTTTGCCTTCACACCCCAACTTTGCTGCTTTTTTTTTTTTGAGTGATGCAGCATGACAAATGTGCAAATGAGGCTTAATCAGCAAATGGTATTGGCCACCAGCAGTGCTCCCTCTAAGCTGCAGAGTCTTGTGAGCAAAAATTCTACTTTGTGAGCTACGGGCATTAAAGTTGTGAGTAAGCAATTTGGCTACTGCATAAATTAGGTTGCTCTGGAGCCATCCTTCCTGAACTAAGATGAAAATGTGTGAGCCAGAGGCTAAAGAACTGTGAGCTAGCTCACACTAACTCAGCTTAGAGGGAACGGCCACCAGTATGTTTCCAGGCCCAGTTTGAGTGCTGGTTTTGACAGGGTCAGGACTGGAGTATCTCAGGGAGTGCTTTCTCCAACATTGGAAACCCCGCCATCCGTGCTTTATTATTTGCCAACAAGGCCCTGCTCCAGCTACCATCTTCTGTGGTTGGAAATTGGACTCCACAAGGAGAGGGGCTTTTTAGATGTTGTTTCAGTACTATTACTGCTGTGAAACACCTTCTCTTAGGAGATACATTTGGCTTAACTGCTCACCTCCTGTTGGAAACCAGACCTTTGAGAAAGAGGCCCTTGCTTATTAATTGTTCTAGTATTTGGGGGAGAGGTGTCTTGCTGCTTGCCGTTTTTGTTGGCTTTGTCTTTAACTGATTATAAGTTATATTTTCATTGGAGTTTACAGTTTAACTACTGATTGAAAGGCAACATGCAAATTTTAATAATGATGTGATGGACACCAAAGCCTCCGGCTTATGATTGGTGATCCTTGAGAAGGATCTTTCTTGCTGAAGAGTGAGGGAAGTAGGCATGCTGTACCTACTGGCAAGTGCCTTGAGGAATTCTTCAACAACAAATAACTGTGGTTGGGTTGCAGGGCATGACTTGGTCTGCTATGTAGGGTAAATACTGACCAATCTCCCACATTGGTTGTCAGGATGAATACATTAATTTGAAAAGGGATGATAACTTAGTGGAAGAACACATGCTTTGCATGCAGAAAGTCCCTGGTTCATTCCCTGGTATATCCACATTGCTTTTTTTTAGGAAAGAATTTTTAGATCTGAGACCGTACAGATCCACTGCTATTTATTGTAGACAGTGCTGAGTAAGATGGACCAGTGGTATAAGGCTGCTTCATAGCAAAGCACTTTGAATGCTCTAAAAGGCTATGTAAAATGATAAGTGTTATTAATTCAGCCTTGCAAATAAATTATAAGAATCTGGTTCATGCAATCTGTTATGTGCCTGCCTTGGCTCAGCAGACCTGTGTAACTGTTGGGGCATACATATGGCCTGAAAGGGAGGCAAAGAAACTTCTCATTTATAAGAGCTCAGAAACTTGGGTTACTTGGAGATGACTCTGCCTTGCCAGGAGATCCAGGTAAATGCCTCTTTGTGAAGCTATGTTAATGAAGATGAATGCTGACAGAAGAAATGTGGTACCTCAGAAAGGTTACTCAATGAGGTATTACTTGCCTGTCCAGCCTCTGGCTATTGGGCTTCTTGTAACCCTATAGCTTTAACACCCAGCCCCCCAAATGCTGCTGCTTGGACTGCCAAAGTACATACATGCTGGTAGCATATCTGCTTTGTGACCATGGCTTATATTGTGTATGAGAATGTGTTACATTTATTTATTTATTTGATTTTTACCGCGCCCTCCCCGCCGAGGCAGGCTTAAGGCATCTTACATGAGATAGCAATACATAAAACAACAATATAAATATCAGTATAAAACACACAACATAGTTATTAAAAACAGTTTACATAGCGACAGCCTTACAGCTGTGGTAAAGTGCATGTGAAACATACATTCAGCGGTAATTTCCACTATCAGCGGGCTCAGGCTGGAAATAATATTGGCACAGGGCATAGATGATGAAAGGCAGCTCCTTACCTAAATGCCTGGTGGAAGAGCTCCGTTTTTGCAGCCCTGCGGAACTGTGAAAGGTCCCACAGGGCCCTGATCTATTCCGGAAGCTCATTCCACCAAGTTGGAGGTGCCACAGAAAAAGCCCTGGTCGATGCCAGCCATGCGTCCTTAGGGCTAGAGAGGGCCAGATGATTTGGCGACCCTGACCGTAGTGCTCTCTCGGGAACATGTGGGGAAAGGCGGTCCCTCAGGTAGGTAGGATATCATTTTCATACCTTGTGTACTTGAACATGAAGAAATGCCTGAGCAGAGACTGTCTCCACCTCTTCTCCCCCCCCATCCCCAAAATGCCTCCTGGAAGGGAGTGCCTAGTAGGGATAGACGATTGCTTCCAAAGCCAACCTCCCTCAACATGTGGGTTAGTCTGTTGTTGGCAAGTACATCTATTGTTGAGTAACCTGGGTTTCAGTATTTGTGGTATTTGATTATTCTCTGTTTTGACATTCTAAGCTGCTTTGAGTAAATGGAGAAAAGCAGATTAGAAGCAGGGGTAATTTCCTGCAGGAGCGCACAGGAGCAGAGCTCCGGCAGTAAAGAGCCCAGGGGGCGGGCACATGCAACAAGCCCCACCCCCTTCTCCCAGCAGCCCTCAGTCAGAGCAAGAAGCAGCCAGGCAAGTTGCATAGCCCCCCCCGCCCCGCCCCCCGGTCCAAAACAGTCCAGTGGCACCTTTAAGACCAAGTTTTATTCAGGTACAAGCTCTCCCTCCTCTACGAGGACAGATCTGCACGTTCTCCCCCCCCCCAAATAGCCAGCAATCCAAAACAGTCTAGTGGAGCCTGAGCGTTGGGGGTTGCCTTTTGACACACTTCTGGTGATGTCAGGGTGTGTGGCATATGCAAATAAATTATGCTAATGAGTTATGCTAATGAGCTCCTGCACCTCTTTTTCTACGACATGACCCCTGATTAGAAGTACCCAAACCTTCAGTGCAAAACAGTCTGATTTTTTGGAAAACCATGAACATCTGAAAGTCTGTACTTTCCATGGAAAGAACATGACTGAGCTTGGTATGTCATGGTATCTTCAGGTTAAAAGCTTTTGTTTACTTAATGTATAGGGAGTTAGTGTAGTGTAGCAACTAAGAAAATGAGTCAAATAATTCCGTCTCCATTACAAACTTGCTGAGAAGTTGGCATGCCTAAACCTGCTTTTTCAACCTCAGTTGCCCATCTGCCTACCCATAGTGGTAATCCTGACCTACCTTACAAGGTTGTTGTCAGAATTCCTATGATATTCTGGGCCCTTTGCTGAAAACACTGTAGAAATTGTTTTTGCTGGTTTAACTCTGTTGTTCGGCTGCAAAATCTGGTCGTTGAACAGTGGCTAGTGAAGAAATTAAATAACAGTTAAAATTTTTAAAACAATTAAACACTCAAACATAAATTCCCAATAAAAGCACAGCCAATGGTACAGTCACCTCTATTAATCCTAATTCAGACTATGCCCTGCTGAAAAGGTGTCTGCAGTCTTTCTGAAAACAAAGAGAGAACAGGCCAAATGAGTTTCCAATGGAAGCAGCACAAGGAAAAGTTTCAGAGAAAGACTTACTCCTTGTTGCCCCCAGCTTTTAACGGGCAAGGCACCTGAAGTATGAATCTTGGAGAAGATCCAAGTCTCTAGGGTGGGGGGGGCACTTCCTCCTGAGTCAGGCTGTGTGTTCCTCTAGTCCAGTATTTTCTACTTCAGCCAGTGGCTCTCTGCATTCTCAAGAAAGTGGCCTGCTACCTGGCACTCTTATAAGTGGTAATCAGAGTGGATTGTGAAGGTGATCTCATAAAACTGAATGAATGGGTAACAACATGGCAAATAAGGTTCAGTGTAAGTAAGTGTAAAGTGGTGTGCACTGGGGAAAACCAAAACATCTGGATTTCCTATATGATCACTGAAGGGGCCCTGACCTGTATGGCCCAGGCTATCTCATCAGATCTTGGAAACTAAGCAAGGTTGGCCCTGGTTAGTATTTGGATGGGAGACTACAAAGGAATTCCAGGGTCACTATGCAGAGAAAGGCAATGGCAAAGTACCTCTGTTAGTGTATTGTCTTGAAAACTATGGGGTAGCCATAAGTCAGCTGTGACTTGATAATACTTGTCTCTCTGAATTAAATGGCCCTTTAATATGATCCTGAGATGCAGGGGATCTTATGCATGTAAAGTATATCTAGACATTGCTGTGGGCCTTCCCCATTGCCTTGTATCCAGGCTGTCTTGCTCGTAATCATCTTTCTCCAGATCTATCCCGTTTGTCCTTCTTCAGAAATTTTGCAGCTGCTGCTCTGTCCTGCAAGGTTGCTGGCAGGTTATTAAGGGACAGAGCCGGAA
Source organism: Gekko japonicus (assembly GCF_001447785.1). Taxonomy (NCBI): domain Eukaryota; kingdom Metazoa; phylum Chordata; class Lepidosauria; order Squamata; family Gekkonidae; genus Gekko; species Gekko japonicus. The sequence goes on along the minus strand of NW_015173183.1, from coordinate 365,789 downwards.
GCAAAGTAATTGAAACTACTGGAGCCTGAAAGAGAATAAGATTTTTTTCTTCATCTTCTAATTTTAGCCAAAGAAGCTTCACTGGGTCACATTGATCAGTTCCCTGGGTCATGAGAAGTTTATTGCTGTCCAGGGCTTGGCTGATACTCAGGGAAATAATTTGGCATCTACCGGTAATTAAACTGGCATTTTAAAAGCACTAAGTTCAGTGAGTGGCATACTGAATGCCACTCTCACCCAGCCAAGTGGTTTGTTTAAAAAAACTAAAAGAAACGTGCCATTCTAACACACTCAGCCAGAGGCCAAAAGGAAGCACCACCAAGCCTTGGCAGGCTGCAGGCATCTAACTCTAGTAGTGGGTTATGTTCTCCGGCTTTCCCTTCAGCTGTTTGTAGTCTCTGGGTGCAGAAAAGGGGCAGCTAAAATGGGAAAGACTATAGTTTTGTAGACAAACACATAGCCCTCAGTCTGTGTCATGGTGTCTTCACATGATCTTTGACGTAGTCTCTGTGCTTCACACCCATGGGATCTAGTGCGCACGCGTTGGAACGATCAGTGCTGTAGCAAGTTCTTTAACGGATTTTCGCGCACAGACCTCGGGCATGCACAGGAACCCCACCGCGCATGCCCAGAGGGGAGGGCGCGGACATCCCGCCAGTTCCTTTCTTACTGCCGCGTTGGAAAGACCTTTTCCCCATCAGTCTGATCGGTTCGTTAGTTTGGCTTTTTGCCTCACGGCTCTTAGGATTTTTCCCTCGCTTTTCTAGCTTTTTTTGTTACCCCATCGCTATCTTAAAAAAAACAAACCACCAACTGGGTGTGAAGCACAGAGACCACGTCGAAGATCATGTGAAGACACCATGACACAGACTGAGGGCTATGTGTTTGTCTACAAAACTATAGTCTTTCCCAGAGAAATAACTACAACTCCTATAAGGCAATTCAAGAATAGACAGCAATGTATAGTGGTCAGTATCAGCCTACTGTCTGGGAAGTCTAAGTTCAAAATCCCCAGTCTACAAAGGAAATGTGCTGGGTGAACTTGGTCTGGACACACACTCTCAGCCTAATCCACCTCACTGGCTTATTGTTACTCCTCATTTAAATAGTTCACATCGTTTTCCTACTGAGAAAGACCGGATCATGAGGGTCATATACTGAAAAACAGGAGGCGAACCCAGTTGCTCCCTGGAGAGCCCTGGTATAACGATGTCCACGCCCTCCCCTCTGGGCATGCGCGGTGGGGTTCCTGCGCATGCCCGAGGTCTGGGCATGAAAATCCGTTAAAGAGCTTGCTACAGCACCGATCGATCCAGCGCGTGCGCACTAGATCCCATGGGTGTGAATGCACAGATGACCACTCGAAGATCACCAGTTACAGGTAAGCAACCTGTTTTTCTTAGCCAGCACATGAAGCAATTTATGTACAAAAGTTCACAATGCCCAGCCATTTCATGTTTTCCCTAGGTCTTCAGCTCAGAGCCTTGACCATGAGATTTCTGTAATGAATGTCAATAAATAAAGAGGTTTGCAACTTACAGATACACACTTGAACAGCATACTCAGGATTGCTAAAGCACAGACATATTCTCCAGATTTTGATGCAGTAATTCAGAGCAAGAGGTGTCAGTTATCAAAGACTGTTAAATAAACAAAATATTGCAAAAGTGCTAATGTTTTAAGCATGTTTTATTTTAAGTTTTAAAAATCTTTAATAGTTTAATTTTAAAAATCTTTAATCCTTTATAAAGTTTATATCTCTGCTGCATGGCATATTTTATGACACACATGGCCCAGCCTGACAAGGTCTCATTTATGTCAGATACAGCTCTCATAACAAATGAGTTTGACACCCCAGGTTTAAGGGGGGATTTATTTATTTATTCATTTATTTATTGCATTTTACCCCGCCCTCTCCGCGAACAGACGCAGGGCGGCTTATACGGGGGCACAAGGCCATACATAAGAACAATATAAAACATTAAAAGCTATTAAGTCACAATAAAGACAAATAAAGTGCTCCATACAACAAGATGGTCTTTGAAAATGGTGTCGATCATTTCATTAGGGCGAAATTGTCCTGTCGATGGTCCAAGCCAGTCCAGCAGCATCAG
>NW_015173183.1:330169-362731 GCF_001447785.1 Gekko japonicus | reverse complement strand
TTTTACTTTTATATTCCACACAGGAACCTCTCACATAGAGAACTCAGGATAAAACTCATATTAACTCTTTTTACACAGCACACACTGCTCTAACTAACTGTTTAACTCCACAGTCATCTCACTAACTGTCTTTCTCAACTGTCATCATAAACTGTCTAAACTCTAACAGTCACTCCTGATAGACATTCAAATCATCCACACAGCATCCATTCAAAAAACCCCTCCCCCTCTCTGTCACTCACCAATCACACAACTTGCCTGTTTCAGCATTCTAGATTGTCCCACACAGCAATATAAACCAAACTTTTAAAGACATACACACAAAAAAACATGAAATCGTTACAGGACATTGAGTTCATTTATGAATGGGGGAGGGAAGAGACACCCCCCCAAGTTCGCCCAATTAAGTGGGTTGGGTTGGCTACAGGTTCAGAACTGCTGAAGAGGAAAAGCAGTTTTGTAGAACACAAAATCAAAAAACATGAAATCGTTACAGGACATTGAGTTCATTTTTTAATGGGGGAGGGAAGAGACACCCCCCAAGTTCGCCCAATTAAGTGGGTTGGGTTGGGTTGGCTACAGGTTCAGAACTGCTGAAGAGGAAAAGCAGTTCCGTAGAACACAAAATCAATATATAGAATTCACTTTCATAAAATGTCATGATGGCCACTAGTAGAGGCTTAAACCAAATTGCATGGTAGAAGATCCATGCTCAAATGTTCAGCATGTTTCCCCTCTGTCAACAGCAGCTGTGGGAGGCCTCAGTTCAGATGGGGACTGCAGTGTGGGGAGAGGGAGGATTTCATCTTTCCCCTGCTTTGTTTTCCAAACCTCTAATCCCCTCCCCCAGCTGCTACCTATAGCTCGCCTGTCTGTTTTCTGCAGCAGGGCAAAAATCTGCCCAGTGGGAGTGTTTGTGGTTGGGAACATGGTGCTGGAGGAAAGGCTTAATTCCTGGGGGGGCCTGTGCAATGGCCACCTGAATCGGGCCTCCTGTGGCTGCTATTTTGAAAGGTGGGGGGGAAAAGCACTGGAAATCTATCTGTGAATCTTGCAGCCCTTACTTGGCATGTAGAAAAAGGAAAGAGGTGATGCAAATTCCCAGAAGTTTTTTTTTAATGATGAATTGAGCCTCCATGTGTAGCAGTGCATCATTCTCTGACTGTCAGATGCTGGGGTCAGAGTGCAGGGTGGTTTTCAGTAGCACTGGACTTGCTGCTTCAGACCACTAATGCAGATGTAGATGTAGATCTTGGCTAGATCTTGTTTTGAGGTGGTTTCTTTATGCTGAATAAGCCTCTGGACCTGTTTCCCTCCCCCCATTCCAATTTTGGGTTAAGCTCTGGGGCATTTGGGGACCTACCTAAAAAAGAAACAGTTTAAGAAAGTAAAATCCTTTCTCTGCACCACCTGCTCCATCTGGACTTGCAGTGTTCGTTCTTTGAAGAGGCGGAGTGTGAAATGTGCCTCAAATATATCATTTTTCTATCTGTGGACGTGTTTTCATTCAAGTTATGTGGAAGCAAGGGGAAACTTCACTGGGGGCCAGAGTGGGCATGGCAGATCTTGTGGTTCCCAAGAAATGAATGTGGTAGGCAAATCAAGATCCCCTCTCCAACCTGCTTTAAACTTTGGGAGAAAACAGGATCTGGAGGAAGAAGAGCTCTATCCCGGTGAGCCCACAAAAGATCATGTTCTGCCCCTTCTACAGGGAAAGGCCCAACCTGAGGAGTCCTTATCCTGCATAGGAGTTCAGTTCATGTCTACTTGACTCCTCCTGGATAAGACTGGAAAGGCAGAAGCAAAGCTGAATCTTTGGCTTTGCATGTGCGCTCAGTGTGAACACTGGATGGCAGATTTCAAGTTGGAGAGCCACAGTGGAGCTCTGTTGTACATTCATGCACATCACTTCATAGCACAGGCAGTTATAATATGGTTTACAATAGTTCTGTAGTGTTGGTTTGTAGAGTGTGATGTATTTAGACCCTCTTCCTTCTTTTTGGTGTCTTTCTTCTCACTTATCTTTAAATTCTAGCTGTCAGCAAGGAGTTCTTTGCCAGAAGCTTGTTGTAGAGGGGAACGTTTGGTGTAACTAAACCTAGTACCAATTGTTTGGTGTTCCCAGTGTTGCTTGAGAAGCCCGGCGGGTCTGTGAGTGGAAGCTTTCCCCTTGCAGACAATTTAGCGGCATTTTTTAATGGCACTCCAAATAGAATTCTAGCTGAGGAAGACGTAGGTGGGCAGGAAGGGGAAGATAGCAGTTTGGTTCTTTTCTTTTCCTAGCAGGGCTTCCTTTTGACATTGTCTTCTATTTTTAAGCATCCAGCAATATGATTCCTGCCATCAGTGGGGTCAGATGAGGCCCTTATCACTTGTGACACCAACTCTGGGCAAGCATGCCTGCCAAACTTCTTCATGCCATTTGGTGGATGAAGCATGATTAACAGATGCACATGGTTGTCTTTATTCTGTACAACCCAATTGAGAATAGTAATGAAATGCCCACATTGGTGTAGACTCTTTCTGTCCCATTTAAAGAGATGGTGTATGCATCTCCCTCCCCTTTTTTTTCTTATGAATATCTAGGTAATAAGGAGTTGGCCTGTTTTAGATGAGGTTGTAGTTCCCCTGAAGGAACAGGTTCACAGCTTGCGGATACTGTTAGTTTCATATCTGAATGTCCTTGAAGGGATTAGTAATAGTGGGTAGTGCCTTTAACCAATGATGGTTGGTTCACCAGTTGTGTCCTTTCCAGTAAAAGTGAAATCTAGCCACAGGTACGTTTGTTATAATCACATCCAGACTAGATTACTGCATTGCTCTTTACGGGGAGCTGCTTCTGATGATTGGCCAGTCACAGGTGCAGAATTCAGCTCACATCAATAAAGGAATGTATGCCAGTTGGAAAAAAACCTCGTGGGCTGTTAGTTTGCTTCTGTGAACAATTCAGAATGCTGATTCTTACCCATAAAGCCCTAACCTGCCTGGGACTAGGGGGCCTTAGGGACCACCTTCTCTTGTATGACCCTGCTTGCATATTAAGAGGCTTCAGAGATCCTTCTCCGCATTATCCCATTTCCTGGAAAGGGGAGCCTCAACAGATGGCTCCCTTTTCCACGGTGCTGCCTTGCTTCTGGGATGCCTTGTCTACAGCAATTCGCCTGGGCCTTACTCCCTTCTTTTGAGCTTTAGGAGCTAGATAGGGCATTTGTAGTCTCCCAGACATTTGGCAGAAATGAATGTTTTCTTGATTTAAAAAAATATATATATTTGGTGTTTGTAACTACTGTTTTGGAGCTGCGGTGGCTCAAGTGGTTAAGACGCTGAACTGCAGTCTGTAGAAGGTCGGTAGTTCAGCAGTTCGAGACCCGAGTGTGCCGCATGATGGAGTGAGCTCCCGTCTCTAGTTCCAGCTCTTGCCAACCTAGCAGTTCGAAAGCAAGAAATTGCAAGTAGATAAATAGGTACCACTTCGGTGGGAAGGTAACAGCGTTCCGTGCGCCTTGGTGTTTAGTCATGCCGGCCACATGACCACGGAAACGTCCTCGGAGAGCGCTGGCTCTTCGGCTTTGAAACGGAGATGAGCACCGCAACCCTAGAGTTGGATTTGACTGGCTTTCAAGCAAGGGAACCTTTACCTTTTTAACTACTGTTTTTAGTATATTAATCTACTTACAGCTTCCGCCTCATATTGCTTTTGTTTGCTACAGTATCAGTGATGGCTTGTTTTAGTTTTAATTCGGTAGAAGCTATTTTCTGTATTGTGCATTTTATTTGTGGACTGCTTCAAGAAGTTGGTTAAGAATCGTTCCATAAATTTAAATACTGTGGGAGGGGGGATCCTGGCTCACAACATGGGTCCCTGATCCCAGAGATCACCTTCCCTCTTCACTCAACTCAGCCACTTTCTCCAAATTGCAGGCAAAGGTTTCTTTAGTCACCTTCTTTTGCAGCGTGAACAGCAAGGGAGGCTTTAGCAGAGCCCTTCCCTTATTACACATCTCAGCTGATGTGTCTAGAAGGAAGGGCTCTGCCAAAACCTCTGTTGGTCGTCAGACTGGAGAGGAGGAATTAAAGAGCCCTTTGCTTGAGTCTCTACTTGCTGTGCTGAGCTAAGTGCTGCTAACACTTTGGCCCCTTGCTCAGTAGAAAAGATGGCCTCTCTTTAAAAATTAGTTATTGACCAAAGACTACATGAATCCCTTCTGATTACTGAGACAGTCACTGAGGGAGCTCCTCAGAGTTGGCCTCAGTGCAGGGAGTGAAGTCATCTGCAGTAAGGGCCTTTTCAGTATTGGCCCTGGTATTGTGGAGGGAGGTGATGGAAGAGGGAAATGTGGTGTTGCGAGGGTGTTTTTGGAGAGAGTTCAAATGGTAAGGAGTCAAAAGGGGGAAATGGGTGCAATTTTGAGAGGAGCAAACAGTACTGCAGAAGAAGGTGGTTCAGGTAGAAGAGCAAAGGTTAGGGTTCATATAAGGCAACTGGGTTGTTGATCTAATTGTTAAATTATCCAGAGCAGCTGTCTGAAATTTTGACTGTCTCATTTGATGCCTAAAGTACCTCTTGGGTAAAGAATTGGCATCTGTGAACCATGGAACTGTAGAACACAAAGTGCTTATTAGTAGGGATTATGCAGCTAGGTAGCAGGGAAGACAGCTACCAGTCTGAGTAAACTGATCTTCATGGGGGACATATTGCAGGTGGTGGAGGGGGGCTGGAGACTGGGGCGGAAGTGGATCTTTTTGTCCTTCGAAGACTGCCTGTTTTGATATGGTCATACAGCGCTTTGCAAAAAGATACTTTCCCTTCTGCCTCTGAAATGCCCAGTGCAGCTGCTTGTTGTTGTGTTTTGGGTTTGTTCTTCCCTTATTCCTTTCTTATTCTACCATTTCTGCTCCCCCACCCAGCCCCTGGAGTCCTTGGAGTGCAATCTGATGACAGCAGAGTTTCAGTTGTTGTTGTTGTTGAGTATGCTTGCCTGGTTGCTTTTCAGCTTATTGTCTTGGGAACAGGTTTTATGATGAAGGATTATCCAGAGCTCTTTTGCAAGGGATATACCAATTCAAAAGAATACACCATTCACTTTGAAGAAGAAGAAGAAGAGAAGAGATTGGATTTATACCCCGCCCTTCACTTGGAGTCTCAGAGCGGCTTACAACTCCTTTCCCTTCCCCTCCCCACAACAGACACCCTGTGACGTAGTTTGTGGCTGAGAGAACTCTGCCACAAACTGCTCTTTCAGGAACAGCTGTGCCAGCGCTTGTGACTGACCCAAGGTCACATCAGCAGGTGCAAGTGGAGGAGTGGGGAATCAAACCCGGTTCTCCCAGATTAGAGTCTGCACACTTAACCACTACACCAAACTTTGAGAGCTGTTCAGCTGCTTTTCCTTCTCTTTGCCCTTCTCACTTTGGAGCTGGCATGTTCATATCTTAAATTTCCTACACTTTATTAAATCAAAAGAGCATGATAGGGAGAAAAGTTGAGCCTTGTCATATTCCCTTTCCATTGTGCAAGGAGTGTGTTGTTGCTGTGGAGTATTTGGCTGTGCCATTCTTTCGTCTTGCAGACAGAATTGTACCTGTTAAAAGAAAAGCTTCGATCTGTTGAATGCATAAGCTGATCCTAAGCCTGTGATTTTTGTAGAAGATATCTGTCAGTTGCTGAACAAGGGCAGATTTTAAAGCATGTTACATTTTTAACCATCAAGTTAGGCATTTAAGAAAATCATACGGTTCAATGTTTAGCTGTTGCTTTCCTTTTACAGAAGGGAAGATGGTGATGCAGCTGCATCCTCATCAGTTTGCTCCATGTGCACCTTTCTTAACAGAGAGCCTTACTCCCAGGCCAGTGCCCGTTTCAGATCAGTTGTCTAAGCTGAATCATTTCACACTGTGGGAAACAGTATACTTAACATGATGAAGTTATAGGTTTGTCTCTTCCTTGTGGTGTGTAGCTTGCACAAGGCCACATGTTGATTCTGTGAATTCTGATTAATATGAAATAGCCACTAAACCACACTGGCTTTTTCTTATGACCATATAAAGCTTCCTTATTCAGAGATATTGCTGTTCCTTCCCACTCAATATTGTTTACCTTGACTGGCAGCTGCTTTCCAGGGTCTTTCCAGGCTCCTTCACAGCACTTACTGCCTCAGTGCTGCCTGGCATTGACTCTGGGGACCTTCTGCATGCAAAGCTGGTGCTTCTCTGAGCCGCCCGTGACCCTTCCCAGGGCAGTGTTTATTGCTCTGTCTGTCAGTTGCTGAAGAAGGGCAGATTTTAAAGCATGTCACATTTTTAACCATCAAGTTAAGCATTTAAGAAAATCATACGGTTCAATGTTTAGCTGTTGCTTTCCTTTTACAGAAGGGAAGATGGTGATGCAGCTACATCCTCATCAGTTTGCTCCATGTGCACCTTTCTTAACAGAGAGCCTTACTCCCAGGCCAGATTCTTTAGGATTGCTTGCCTGTACACTCTCTCTGAAGGGAGTTTAAATCTGCTTACATCAGATTCTTCAAGCTTAGTTTGCATGTGGGTTGTTTGCACCTTTAGACTCTTTTGGAGAAGTTCAATGTAGAAACATGGATCAAAATCTGTGTTTTTGATTTGTTAACTGAGTGTTAAGCCATCACGGTAGGACTTTGAGCAGGAACTTGAGAGCCATGAAGAGTCAGATGGGGTTATCCCAAGGCCCAAGCCAACACTTCATATGAAGCCAGGCCATTGGTTCATCTAGCTCAGCACAGTCCACTTTGGTTCATCAGGATCTTGGGCATAGAAGGGTCTCCAGTAGTCCTGCTAGCTGTTATCCTTTATGGGAGACTCCAGGGATTGAATGATGATCTTCCCCATGCAACGTGTACACTCTGCCACTGAGGTTCTAGGTGGTCTGAGAGTAGCTGCTCTCTGTCTGCAGCATGGAGATATTTGTCTGCTTTACAAGGTTGTATCATAAAATTGCCGAACTACTGTATTTGAAGAGCTCTGGTTACTTGAAATGTGATTCACAATGCTCGCTATGGCTTACGAAGTTTGTACTAGCTGAAAGAAACTAGGGTTGTTCATCTGGTCTGAAAACTGAAGTTGTACGCTTTGAAAATAAGGGGCTTTTATTGCTGCTGGGCATTATGTACCTGGAAAACTGGTTACCATTTGATGATCAAAATGGCGTGATTAGATATCAGTGGGTGGCTATGCAATAGGTAACAGGTTTTATGGGAAGGACCCTTCAGTGGGTGCGAGAGGCAGCCCTCTCCTCTAGCACACTGCCAGCGGGAACTATAGCCTCAGCCACCAGTTTGCCCTCTTGCTCCTTTTGCCTCTAGTTTAAGCAGCTGGTAAGAGTGGTCAAGGAGCTGCGGTGGCTCAAGTGGTTAAGACGCTGAACTGCAGGCTGTGGAAGGTCAGGAGTTCAGGAGTTCAAGACCCGGGTGCCGCATGACGGAGTGAGCTCCCATCTCTAGTTCCAGCTCCTGCCAACCTAGCAGTTCGAAAGCAAGAAATTGCAAGTAGATAAATAGGTACCACTTCGGTGGGAAGGTAACAGCGTTCTGTGCGCCTTGGTGTTTAGTCATGCCGGCCACATGACCACGGAAACGTCTTCAGACAGCGCTGGCTCTTCGGCTTTGAAACGGAGATGAGCACCGCAACCCTAGAGTCGGATTCGACTGGCTTTCGAGCAAGGGAACCTTTACCTTTACCTTTAAGAGTGGTCAGTGCTACTTGGAGGCCTAGATTTGGCCCTGGGGTCTCCAGTTGCTGATTCCTACAGTGAACTTTTTGATGAAGCCTGGTATGTTCTTAATAATGACAGCCTATTTCTCATTTGTCCCCATCCCCCCCCCCAATTAACTAGCAGAAATCCAAGGACTGCACAAGCACATGTAAATAAGCTTGATTTGGGTCATAGAATTCAGCTTTCCTCTGCACAAAAACCAGGGTGTTTTTAAGTCCGAGACCATCTATGTAGTCCTGGGTGTGTTTGCTGAAGGTCTTTCCTTGCAAAATACTTTTCCACCATCCCTTTTGGGTTTTATTTTCTTCCGCCTTCTCTTCCTGGGTGCCCCATTTTCCCTTCTGCATCTGGATATTTTTAGCCTGCTTTGTATGTTTTTTTTTAGTTTTGCTTTTCTGTCTGAGGCAAAGAAACTGGCATTTTCTCAGTTTGCTCATTTTCTCTGCCCCCCACTTTCACTGTTTTGTCTGCTTTGCCATCCCTCCATCTGTTTCTTCTTCCAGTGGCTTGTTTGTGCCCCCTTGTTTACCTGCGTATTCAATCACAGTCTTGGTGTTCTTATTCTTTTTAAAATACAGAAAGGTTTTGTGACCAGATCTATGTGTTTCCTTGGTGTTTGCTAGGTAACACTGATGGGAGACTTTGCAGGAAATTGTTTAAGGAAGGTGCTTAATTCCCTATCACCCAGGAACATTTTTTTTTGTCTTTCAGCCAGAAGCGTGTGTGTGTGAGCATGGATAGAAATGTGTGAACCTTTTCATAGTTCATTGTGCAAGAATATGACTGGCAGTTGACTATTGTGGGGGGGGACTAGATACCTATGTCGGTATCCCCTGTTACAGAGAAGGTGGGTGACCACTATCTTCATCTTCCTACCTGAAAAAAATCTCACCCCTTAAAGATGTAAAATATAGCTCTGAACTCTGGAGAGGAAAGCATTCAAATGTGGAGCTGCAAGAAGGTATGGGAAATGCAGCTGATGTAGAATGCCATTCATCACATGCTGGCAGGTTGGGTGGAGTTGGCAAGGACATATTTCAGAACAAGTGTAATACCTCCATTGGTTACTGGTTCTTTTCTGAGCCCAAGACCAGTTGGTGTGCTTGACCTTTTAAAGCACTATCTGGTCTGGACCCTGAGTATTTTTGGAGAGTGCGTTCTCCTATATGACCCCCACCATTTTAAGATCTGTCTGTGAGGCTCCATCTTCTAGGGACCTGGGGTGGTCCTTTACCAGGAACAGTGACTTTTCTACAGTGGCCTCAGAGGTATGGAATGTGATTCTTCCCCTCTCCCACCAGAAGTCCTTCTATGTGTTTTTCTTGTCTCTTCAGGGGCAGATGAAGACTTCTTTGTTCTGCCAGGCATGTGAGCTCTGAAAAAATTTTGTTTTAAAAAACTGCTTATTAATATTAAGGATTCTTACATTACAGTATTCTGAATGTTCTAGTTGGGAGCTGGCCTACAAATATTGCAAACCAATAAATGTAATGCATAAATTCAAGGCATCCTCTCCTTTTGTCCTAGAAAAAGACTTGTCCGTTTTCCTCTAAAAATTGTCCCTGGTTACCATTTTCTACTGTTGTACTTTTGTAGGCTAAAGGTTTCTCCACAGCTTTTGTAGGTCATACCTACATTCCTTATTCATTCTCTCTCCCCCGCCCTTCCCCAATAATTCAAAATGAATGATGCCCATAGGCATGACATTCTCTCTCACCAGGCCTTCTGACAATACTGTCAGCCTTTATTTTTTCTGAAAATGGGGAGTAAGTTCCCACTGAAATGTGGGCTTCTCGAACGCTGTGCCGCCAATAGGACTGTGTGGCCTGAAGGAATCCATCACAGTGCATTAGAATCTATTCAGTGTGACAAGACACAGTTTTGTAGGCAAGGCTGATTTGGGACATGTTGGCATGTAAACAAGTGAGTTAAGGAACTCTGGGCAGTTGTCTTCATCTGTATATAACTTGTGCAAAGTAAATGAAGGTTTTGGGGTGGGAGATAATCTGGGTTGGAGGAGGAAAACCATTTTAAAAAATGAACAAAATCAAGGTTGGAGGAGGACAACCATTTTTTTTAAATAATATGAACAAAAATGAAAAAAATCAAGACTGGAGGAGGAAAACCAATTTTTTAAATGAACCAAATCAAGGGTTAGAGGAGGACAACAATTTTTTAAAAATAAAATGAACAAAAATGAACAAAATCAAGCTTTCTAATCATAGCACTGCTGGTCAGGAAAGGAGTCTGTATTCCACATAGTCCTTGAAACAAAATCGGCAATCACATTACCCCTGATTGGCACTCCTCAACTTGTCATCAACTTGAGCAATGATTGGGGGCTCCTAACAGGTAATCAAACAAAGACCAGTAAGATGGCTGGCAGCATCATTTCTTACCCAAACAATTTTAGCAGAGTTTACATTGGTTTAATCACTCCCCTTAGAACTATGTAATTCCTGTATCATTTACCCTTGAATGTGAGTTCACCAGGTGCCTATAGATGACTCATTGTGCTGACCATTGGCACATGCTGGAGTGCAGGGGTCTGACTCTGGGGACAGCACAAAAGATCTCTGAGGTTGAGCATGGGTCTGCTGAGGTCTGGGAGAGCTGGGAAAATCTTTAGCCAAAGGCATTATTTATATTAAAAATGTATGGGATGCTGCCGCCATAGGACTGTACTACCTCATTCCTATTCCATTCTGCTTGGGTGAGCCTTAGTCCTAACTATCATTGTCCAAGTGAATGGCAGCCCCGGTATAGAGAATGGTGAAATTGTCTTTCCATTGTACTACGGATGGTATTTTCAATAAAGAAAGCTAGCATGTAGTTTGGTTTGTTTACATGAATTACTTGGCAGAATATTCTTAGATGCACACTACTCAGTTTGCATGCCTTACCAACTCTGTTGCTTGCTGGGCAAAGGGGGTTTATCAGTTATCTTTGCTGTACCTTCAGCTCTTGGCCATCTTGTGAAATATGCCTCCAGTTTTAATTAGGGGGAGAACATGTGGTTTGGCTGTTAGGAGTTTACAGCATGGCATGTGATACTAACTGCTGTGGCCTGCAGTTCTGATTTTCTCTCCCCCACCCCATCCCCCATATAACCCTTCTGCTGGGTAAACCGATAGTATCAGTAATCGTGAGATTAACAGCTCTGACATAGTAAGAATCTTGTATTTGTACACAAATCTGATTTAAACAACAACAACAAAAAAGATTGAGCCGTCTTAGCCTTTTTGATCATGCAGTTCAGTAATGAATGGAGGGAAAGAAAATCAAACGTGTGTGTATGTACACACTCAGCCACTTTTTCCTCGTGTGGATTTTAGTAGGTCTGGGGGGGGGGGAATGACTGTGTGTGTATTTTTTCCCTCCCTTCTTCATCCTTGTGACACTGTACGTGCCAGAGCCCCAGCTGCAGCATTTGTTCTGAGCCTCCTGCCATCCATGGCTAATGTAGACTTTTGTCCTTTTTTCCCCTTTCCTAGGACTGAGTTTGCCCTGAAAGAAACCATGTCGACGGGCGGTGTGGAGGATGACATCCCTCAGGGAGAGAGGAAAACTGTCACAGACTTCTGTTACCTGCTGGATAAATCCAAACAGCTTTTCAATGGCTTAAGGTCAGTGGGCTTCAGGTGCTTTAAAGCAGGAATGTACATTTAAAAGAGCCTCTGAAAATTCTGCGCCCAGGCCCTATAGATTTTCTGATGTGTATAAATTATGCAAATATACATGTTTCTCAAGGTGCTGCAATGTTTACCAGAATTAAATACATCGGGCAGGCAGAGGGAGCAAAGAGCTGCACAAGGAGCACAGGAATCCTGTTCCCCCAACCTCCAGAAGTCATTTCTTCCACCCTTTTGGCTTCTCGGACTTCAACAAGCTTTTCCTGTGTGTTTTCAAGCATTTCTTTGTGGATGTCAGGGCAGAACAGATTATGCAAACGTCCTTGATTCCTATCTTGTGCACAGCTCAAAGCACTTAGCTTTCATTGGTGTGGAATTTAAAAAAATTTCTTCTGAGAATGGAGTGCCTTTTGTTATAGTAACAAGCAGGAGGATTTGTGGGGATGGAAGAGGAAGGAGTTGCAACAAGTACCTCATGTTGAACGACAAGGGAAAGGGACTGTAAAGTTAGGCGGGTCCTTGCATAAACAGAGAAAACCCCATTGTGTCTCAGAAGAACATGGCCACTGGGATGTTCAGAAAATTCATAGGAGTGGTTTTGTTTATTTAAAGTGTAATTTTGGTTAGGAAGTTTTTGTTATAACCTCTAGGATTCCACCAGTGTTTCAGGATCTTTGTTTAGAAGCCCTGTCTGTGATTGAGTTATGACTGTTCAGACACATAGGTCTTGTGCTCTTTGCCTGCTTAGGGAACTATTTTACAATCTACTGGACTCATCCTCCCCACAGTGTTCTCTTATCATAGCTCCTTTATGGAATGGAAAGGCAGTGCTCTCATGGAAGGGCCAGCAGAAGTGAACAGGAACAGTCTGGTTGTGAGGGGGACCTCAGCCTCCTCTGGTCCGTTTCCCAAACCTCTGCTCAGTCTTGTGACCAATACTTGTCCCTAATGAACCAAGCTTGGAGTTCTTTGAGCAGAATGACTTTTGCATGAGCAATATCAACTTGTTTGGCCAATGAAAAGATTAGGATGGGTTAACCTAGGCTTTGCCTGTCTGATGTTCGCATCTAAGAGAAGACTAGAATTATGTGACATGCCTCTCTGTTCATCCAGTAGTGAATTCTGCATTACCATTTGGATGGACCTTAACAGGGGCAGATTGGCCATTAAGGCCACTGGGGAAAGTCCTGAGAGGCTGCCCCAAATTGTCATGGCCCAGCATTAAGTAGGTGAATGCGAGTTGCTACCACAAGCCAGTGGCCTCCTTGTTGTGCAAGGTCGGTGGGAGCCGCCGCAGCCACAAGCCAGCAGCCCTGCACAGTGCAGGCAGGTGCAAACCAGGCAGAAACTGTGAAAAGTATGCTCCTTCTCTCCCCCACTCCAAGGGGGGTGACCCTGGGGGTAGACCCTCTTCCTCCTTTCCTCCCATCCAGGCATGTGGGGCCCTTTCCAGGGCAGTTTCTGCTTCCCAGGCCACACTTGGACCATGATTTAGATGAAGGTAGGTGTTCTACCCATTGCATCTTTACAGTGCAAGCTCTATAAACCATAATTGGGCTTTACCCAGAAGGCTGCATTCAGTTGGAACCCAGAAGTGTGAATCACTCTCCATCGGGGCTGGATGGACCCCTCCTGTCGGTAGTGGGCCAAATTGCTCAGTTACAACAAAGTACTGACCTCACCAGCTTCTCCAGCTTACCAGAACAACTGGGAAGCTCCTTTTATATTGCCTCTGCCTAAATATTTCTTTGTTTATGCTCAGTGAGCCCAAGGTGTAGTATAATGAAGTGGAGGGAACTTTAAGGTTGACTGTCTTTGGCCCTCACTGGTTTTTATTCATGATTTAGCAAGTGTGATTTTTTTGAAGGAGAGAATAATATTGTCACATTAAAGTGTGCTAATGAGAGAGCTCAGAGCCAAAATTCCTTTCCCATAAGCTGCTTCTGCAACCTTGGGCCAGTTCTTGTTCTAGTATTTTTTTAAAAAAGAAAAATGGAAGCAGCCTCCTACCTTCCTGTGCAGAGGTTTCTGGGTAATAGATAAGATAACATTCCGAAAGTGCTGTGTGGGTGAGGGGAGAGAAATGCTGCATACCCACTTGCTGTTGCTATAGCTGCACTGGAAAGCTGGAACTGAATTAATGAAAAGCGAGATACTGATCAGCCCTGTTGCTGCTCTGTCGACAGGAGTTAGGAGGTGTGCATTGAAGACATCTCCCCACCCAACTACTTATCATACTGAATCTGTGTTCTGTTCCTTCCCTGCTTTTGCCAAGGTGACTCAAGTGAAGCTTTAATTTTTTGTGTCCCAAATACTAATTCCTTCCTTAATACCCTGTCATGAGGCCAGGTGAAGCAGCCAACTCAGGTAGCTGAATTCGGACATCTTTAAGGGCAGTGAGCAAAGACATTGCTCCGTGGGTGAAGGGATGCCTTCAAGGAGAAAAAAGTCCCCCCATTTTTCTTGTTCTCCCAGGTTTTAGTTGCAATCTATTAAGGTCACATAGCATGAATTAAAGCTTCATTTCCCTACTTTCCATAAAGTGCTTAAAGCAAAATCGTTTTTCTCCTAGTAATGGTGTTTGGTACTCTGCTTCCCCCAAACTAGTTCTTCTTAAGATAAACCTAGAAAAGGAGACAAGCTGGAGGGACAACAACAGGAAATCTTGTGGCCTATTAAAGACAAACAACATTTTGTTATAAGATTCTCTGGGCTAGACTTTACTACTTCAGGTGCAAATGCATGGATCCTTGTTCATTTTATAGAGACATGACAGAAAAAAAGCAGGGTTAAGGGACTGTGAAATGCAGGATGTACAGGGTGAAATGTAATTATGTAAAATTCAAATCTAATCAAGAAAGAGACCATTCACTAACTTTGCTTAGCTAGTTAACATGTGCAATGGTTGCAGCTTCCTAGATTTTGCTAAAATAGTTAAAACTCCTGATAGGTAAGAAATCCAAAGTCTTTACCAAGCTAGGGTAGGGTAGCATTTTAACAAATTCAAATTTTAACCCTCTAACAAATCCAAATTCAGCAATTTTATGCCGGAGTTTCCATATGAGGTTCATTTGTTGAAGAATTGTGACTTGCAGGTCGGAAAATGTGGCCAAGGAGACTGACATTTGCTAAATGGTTTCTGAATATTTTTATATTTATTATGAAGCTCTCTTGAGCAAACCCTATTGAAATGAATATCAGCTGCATGAGAGTATGCAAAAAAAAATCCCTTTATGCAGTAGAACAGCAAATGCAAGAAGCACTTGTGTTGGCACCAAGGTTGTTATTCTTCAGGCACCATGTTAAAGCACCATGTATGCCTGAGCACTTAATAATAGACTTCCTCAACTGATCCTCTGTTTTTATTGACTTCTATTGCTGTAAGCCTGCCTTGAAAATAGGGTTGCCAGGTCCCCCTTAGCCACCGATGGGGTAGGGTTGCCAGATACCAGGCTGGGAAACTGCTGGAGGTTTGGAGATGGGGCTTCCAACTTTTTCCTTGATAGTAGTAGCTAGCCAAGATTTGTCTTTACTCCCAGAGTTGATCTGACTGATGTCATGGTGTACTTTAGAGGCATTTGCTTTCCCTTGGAGACCAGTATGAGATCAGGAACAAGCCTTTCTCCTTCCCTCTGTGTTCCATTCAGAGGGGATGAGGACAGCTTTCATCAACTATTATCTTCAGCTTTGGAGCCTCTCAGGATGCCTCTGAAGACTACTGTGAGGGGTGAACTAGACAATTCCATGTCACCAAGTGGGGATGTGACAGTGTTCCCTCTATGGTGAGTTAGTGTGAGCTAGCTCACAGTTTTTTTAACCTCTGGCTCACAGATTTTTGTCTTAGCTCAGGAGGGAGGGCTCCAGAGCAAACTAATTTATGCAGTAGCCAAATCGCTCGCTCACAGCTTTGATGCCAGTAGCTCACAAAGTAGGATTTTTGCTCAGAAAACTCCACAGCTTAGAGGGGAACATTGGATGTGACACCATTTCAGTTTTGTTTTTTAACTTTTCAAAATGCTGCAGGGGCCTGATTATGCTGGGGGACTGTAAAAAGGGGGGATCAGAGGTTCCTCTTCTCTCCTGTTTTCATGAGCTGAAATGGCTGCCATTTTGCCTCTCGAAAACAGCACCAGGGAAAGATAGGAGCTCCTCACCCACCCACCCCATGCCATGGTTCCTAGCAGGATCAAGCCTCTGTGGTGTTCTGAGAAGTTAAACTCTAAAATGGTGCTATGTCCACATGTCAGACTTTGGGATGTGGCCCTAATTGTACTGGCCCCACCTCTTCCTTATTTCTAGAGGAGGGTGTGGTATGGTCTCAACCTTATACTGTTGAGTTTTAAAGTTATTTGCTAGAAGTTATTTGCTCAGTGCAGTGTAGGATCTGAAGATAAGAAATCTAATGTCCATGCACATGTGAATATCTCAGTATTCAGATTACATTTGGTGCTGGATTTAAAATTTGGTATTCTGGGATTTTAATTCATTTATGTACTTAAGGTAACCATAGATAAGATTTGAAGAGCAATCATAGTATGCTCTTCACTTGAACTGTGAGCCTAGCTTTGTAACTTGCTGTTAAGAGCTCCAGCTAATTTGAAACAGAGTAGGCCACTGATGCTGCCTCTTTCCTCATGTCTCAAGTGGACATCCTGCATTAAAATAATATATGCACATTTATTCACTTACACAACCATGCTTCAATTTGCTCCCATCTCTCAAATTATAAATTTTGCAGAGCTGTAAACTGTTGGATCACTGAAAACTGTTCTAAATACTGAATGGGAGGGTGATGGTACAGACACCAGCCAATAGCACCTTCTGTGTCTTGTTTTTCCTTTGTTCAGTCTGAGTCATGCTGGAAACTTGCAGACATAGTTTTTCAGGAGCTTAGGGCAGAAAGGTGATGATTCTTTCAAACCAGCTGTACTGCTCTTTGAATGTTATGTCTACCTTAATGCTTGCAGGACTGTTGTAACGATGACTTGTAGATACTTCAGGACCTCAGCATTTGTATAAAAGCTGACTAGAGGCTGTGTGACAGAGCTCAATAGCTTTCAGTAAAGCCTTACAAAGAGAGAGAGGCTTCTCAGCGATCCCATCATTTGCACAGGTCTAGTTCCCTGCAGGGCCTGCTTGGACACACAGATTGCTCTGCCTGTAGTATAACGAAGCCAAGAGCCTGAGTCGCACTGCGGATTCTGGGCCAATAATTGCCTTCTTTTTGTAAAGGCCTTTTGTTGCGGCTGCATGCTGGGCTTAATAGCGTCTTCCTATTATAAACCTTGAAGAATGGGAATTGTGTGTGTGAAAATTGGCATGCTGAAGAACAGAGCCCCCGTCTCCAGCTAGATTGTGCAGTTTTGTGCAGTGAATGCTGGTTAGAGCACCTTTAGCCTGTAGCAGTAGCTGTGGTCATCCAATGAATTTTAGGTAAGATTGGGGGCGGGGGGATCCTTGCTCTAAGGCATCAGCAGCCAGTAACTAAGATGGGGCAAACCGTATCTTTTGGCTCACAAAAGAAATATCCTTTCAAAATTCAATTTTCTGAAAACCTTGGCCTTCTACAGAGACGCTTGAAAGTATGTGGACAATGATCGCTAAAATGTAAGGAAGCAAAGAGGTGACTGCAGATGATTTATAGTGTGTGAGCAGGCAGAGCTTGCTTCAGTGAGCAAAGCTAGAATAAATTTTGTAAAACAAGCATGTGCATAATTTATACCACCCATAAATTCAGTTTTCTTCATAGATTGTTAAAATGTATTGAAATTCCCACAGTCCTGGCCTGAGATATCCCCCCCTCCCCCCCAGGCTGGTAAGAGAAATGTAAGAGGCAAAACCACTGTAGCTTAATTAGTTATTCTCAATGCATTTTAATGTCACCTTTAGGAGAAGTTATATAGCAATTAAATAAATATGACATTGTATTCCCTTCTGACCCTTTGCTTGTGTCCGGGTGTTGTGCCCAAACATGTCTAAGACATGGAATCCTGGGATGCACCTGGTAAGTGGGTCTTGGCATGTCTTCCAGAACAATAAGCCATGAAGGTCCTCAGCATGGCCTTTGAGACATCTGTCAGCTCAGCATGGGTGGCTGTCAGGCAGTGGGGAGGTTGGAACCCCAGCACAATACCTGTACTGTGCTGCTTGTGCTTACTCACATGGACAATGGGCCCTGAGAAAAGGTGGTGGGATTCTTACTAACTGCAGCTATCCTCTTTCCACCAACCATGTATTGCTTCTGTACAAGCAATCCAGCTGGCACTGGCCTGGGCTAAAACAGATACTTCTGCTTCATCTAGCTGGGCCTCAGAGCCCTTCTTCCTTGATCACAACATCCATTGTCTTATTTTGAACTGACCTGGCATCAACCAGGAGAAGCTTGGAGGCTCAGTGGGCGCACAAAGGGTTCAGATGAGAGCCAGAAAATGAAAAGCCTGAAGTTATCTAGTTCTTTTTTTCCCCCTCACAAGCTTTGCTTTTCCTCCATCTCCGTACGTATGGAAGACCACATGCTTTCCTCTTGTTTCCTTGGGTGTCTATTAACTCCTGCCTGGCCCAGTTGAGCCCTGCGAAGTATTCCACAGCAAAGAGAGAACAATAAAAAACAATTGCCAAAACACAGCAAAAGACAGGATGGGGCCGGAATTAGATAAACCACATGAAGTGCACTAAAATTCATGTGGCTTGGTCATTAGATTAGCAATTAGCCCTCTTTTATTTGACAAATAAGCTTACTCACTCTAATCAGTAGAAGCACAGCCCACCAGAAAAGGAAAAGAAAAGAAATGGTCTACTCTCAGTAGGCCTCCTCTGCAATATCCTTTTCTTAAGGAAAACGCCCCCTCTCACGGGGTGTATTCAATTTATTCCAGCAAGGGGCCAAAGTAATCTAATTCCACAAGGAACAGCAGCTACTAAACGCTATCCCCTTTGACAGCCAACATTTCACGTCAGTAGCACCTACTAACTGCCTCTAAGGAACAACCATAAGGAATGATACTCTTTTGTGTGGACTGTTCGGTGTTCCCAGCTTTCAGCAAAACTCTCTGCTACTTACCTGCTCTTCCCCAGTTTGTACCTCACTGAATGTGGGCCAGTGCTTCTCAACGAAACCTAACACAAAATATGGCCTTTCTGCTGTAAATGGATCTTGGAACTCCTCATTCTGTTTCTTTTCATAATTACTATTATGGAAAGGAGCAGCACCATCAGAGTTCATGGTGCTTCAGAGAATAACAAACAAAAAGACAGGTCACTGTCCCAAGGTGTTTTGAGATCTAAATTTCAACCATGTTGCATTCTCCAGAACTGCATTATCCAGAACTGCAGTTTTGAGATATTTGTAGATGGGGAGCAAAGCCTTTGCTTAATCATGTAGCATTTGATAAACTCCTAGGAGCCAGTATCAGCTTTTCTCCCCAAGAGCCCAAAAGGTTTTTGTTCCTGTACCCTATCCATGGAACAGGCTAGCCTGGGACTGAAAATACTGTTCGTTTCCCCCCTCCTGGATGCATGCTGTTTTAGGGTAGCAAGCTGCTATGATGAAAGGTTTATTGCCGCAAAGCAGATTCACAAGGTTCGCCTTGTGTGTTTCTGTGCTCACCAGGTCTTTGGAGCCAGAACCCGCTGTTCTTAGCATAAGGGTACGTGTGGTTTTGGATCTTTCATTGTGCAGAAAAGGAGAAATACAGCCTGCATCGCTCTGCTTGTTGGGGGGGGCATTTCCTCCAATCCCAGGCATTTGAGTGGCAGTGAGCCAAACCTCCGGCTGTGTGTTGGCAGCTGCTCTCCTCCTCTTCCTCCTTCCAGTACAGAGAGCCTCGCCTGCCCCTTCTTTCTTTCTTGCTGTTGAACTCAGCTGCCAAATACAGCATTTAAGGAAAAGGGGGGTCCGGAGCTTGCCAAGGTGTCAGTGGATGTTACAGCTTCTGCTCTCGAACATATTTCATGCTTGTAGCTGCTCTACTGGAGATGGACCGTTCAAGCAATCTCAGCTGCTAAGTAGTAGTGTATGGAGGGAGGGGGAGAGTGGGCAAAATTCCAGCATCTTCCCCAACAAATGAAGCTAAAGAGTGGAAGGCATTGCAACTGGCCCAGATCTGTATAGGCTCGTTCTCTGGCTTTCCCTGGCCTTGGTGTAAATCCTGGGGTGTCCTTCTTCTCCATATCACTCAAATACATAGTTTCATCGAAAAGAGAAAGAGGAGCTGGTGCAGTCTGCATCTATTCACATGGTCTATTACTGCTCGTCCCTCTTTAGCCTTCTCTAACATTTTCTACTGGCTTGTTTTTTGGGAAAGGTTATGACTTACATACACAACATGGTGTTGAATGTACATGAAAGCCCATGAAGCTGCCGTATGCCTAGTAAGAGCACAAGTCTTTCCAGGCCAGTACTGGTTACATGGCAGTGGCTTTCCAGGATCTCAGGCAGAGAATGTTTCCCACTGCTTGCTACGTGAGATATTTTAACTCTGGTCCCCATGGACTTAATCTGGTGCCTTCTGTATGCAAAGCAAGCAAATTATCCCTGTTGGTGTGTAAGGGGCCACTTATAGATATTTATGGGATGTCCATGCATGGATGTGTCTGTAAAAGAAAGTGGCATCCAGTATATAAAACCAAAGCATAATATAGTAAAAGATGTAGCCCCATAAGTGGCACAACCCTTGTAGATTTGGCCTTATTGTACATACCTCTTCTACTTTACCCAAAACAGCATTTTAGTATTTTTAAGGCTGAAATAACACGCACCCTTGCAATTTCAAGAAGATGTATGTGGGAAATACATGAACTCCAGTACCAGGACTACAAGGTGCAAGCTGGTGTTGGGTTTTTGGTTTGTTTGGTTGTTTTTTTTACTGAGCTTGTCCTCTCCTGTCTTGGATGACACCTTTCTCTTTCCAGGGCTGATTATTTGGGTTCCTCTCTCTTTTGTTCTGTCGCAGAGACTTGCCTCAGTATGGGCAGAAGCAGTGGCAATCTTATTTTGGACGCACCTTTGATGTTTACACCAAACTCTGGAAGTTCCAGCAGCAGCACCGGTAAGAGGAACCTAAAGAGCTAGCTCTGCATTGAGTCTGCAGCATTCCACTTCCCATAATGTGGACCAAAGTAGCAAGAGAAGGTACCTGTCTGCCTGAGAGCCCAGGACACTCTTCTTGACCATGGGAGAAATTCTTGAGCAGCACTCAAGTACGTTGTTCATAACTGTGACCCAGTGAGATAGAAGGCATAGGTGCATAGGTGCACATTCCTAGGAAGCATATCCTATGGTAGGAGGTGTAACTACATTACAAACATAAACTGTTTACCAACCGTTCCCCAACCTCAGGGAACTGTAGTTTATTGCTTCATTTATTTTATGTAAAGCATTTCCATAGGACTTTTCCATAAGATCAAAACAGTTGAACAAACAAGAAAGAAAACCATGATGCAACAGAAGTGGCTAAGAATATTCATGGCCTTGTTGTCAAATTAGAAGTCCCAGGAGTCTTTGGGGAAAGCAGTGAGAGTTAATCTGGTATAATTTTTGTAGTGTAGATATGTCCCTTGGATATTGGAGATAATTTAAACACATTACTCTTCTTGCTGAGAGTTCACAGCTTAATCTTGCCCTTAAGGAAGCCTGTCTTCATTTAGCCCACTTAATCCCGGTAAATGTGGGATAACTGTGTTGGATGCTGAAAGTAAAAGCAATGGCATGTTGTGTGGAACATACAGAATGTGGCACAGTTTCATTTCTCTCTCCCCCCCCCAGGCAAGTTCTGGACAATCGATATGGCTTGAAGCGCTGGCAAATTGGCGAGATCGCTTCAAAGATTGGGCAGCTTTACTACCACTACTAGTAAGTAACCAAGCCTTTGAGGCCCATTGAATGGTCCTTGTCATGCACAAAAGAGCAAAGAGATAACACAGCTTCTCGGGAAGCAAGAACTGTGCTGTTGCGTTAAATATGAGAAATGAGTAGAATTTGTAATAGTACAGATCAGCTTTAGCAGTGAGCAGAAAAGGGATCAGGAAAGTCAGAGAGGTGCTGAGCAGGATTTCCAGTAGTTCACACTTTGCATTGTGTCTCATAAATAGGGGAAACTATGCAAAATGTTCAGACATGCACCACTTTCCTTTGCATTACAGCATATCTTTTTTTTTTGCGTTGTGTGTGTGTTTTTGTGTATGTGCTTGCAAGCCTGGAAGTCATGGTGACTTCTGGTGACTTCTAGTGGGGCTAGGACGTTTCAGAGAGGTGGCTTGATATTATCTGCCTCTGCGTCCCGGCCCTGGTATTCCTTGGAGGTCGCCCTTTCAAGTACTTGCCAGGCTCAGCTCTGCTTAGTTTATTACAGCATATCTTGTCATGTTCAGTTGACATGATGTTGGCCTAGAACTGAGACTATGCATATATGCAGAGTATACAAAACTCTTTGTAAGATGGGCCACCTATTCAGGATTCTTTTGTAAGGCTGTTGCTTACATTAGTGACTGTAAGAATGAAGAATATTAGCCTCTGCACTGTGTTTTGGGATGGAGGAAAATCTAGTATTTAGATACTGGGAACTAAGGGAAGGGGGGAAGTAACCTATTGGATGCTTTAGCTGTACGCTTAGCCATAGAGATGAGAGAGACTGGACCAATGCGTAGCTTGTAGTATCTGCAATGCTAAACCAGAAACTAGATTTGAGTCCCAGTTGCACCTTAGAAACCAACAGGATTTCAGGGTACGAGCTTTTAAGAGTCAAATCTTAGACTTCATGGGATGAAGAGAGCTTTGACTCTTGAAGGCTTATCCCCTGTGAATCTTGTTGGTCTTTAAGGTGTTACAGGACTCATCTAGTTCTTCTGCTCTAGACCAACATGGCTACCCTCCTGAAACTGAAAGCTGTCATTGCTTGCAGTACTTTATGTATGTGGGGTAGATGGGTGTTCTGTTTGCTTTGTCCCTGCATCTCTGTGGTGAAAAGCTCTGTATCCTTCATACTGGATGTCAGAGTGACAGACAGTTCAGTGAAATAACAGGAGTGCCAGTAAGGGCCTCATCAAGACTGGTTCACTTTGCACATTGCCAATAGCTGTTGGATGAATTTGGTGTGCAGCCCTGCGGAGCAGTGGAGTCTGAGTCTCTGTTCTTCTTCTGCAGCCTTCGCACATCTGAAACCAGCTACCTGAATGAAGCTTTCTCCTTCTACTCTGCTATTCGGCAGAGGTCTTATTATTCCCAAGTCAACAAAGAAGACAGGTCAGGCCATGCCTCAGTCTTGTGAGTTTTGCAACAAAAAATAAGACGCATGGGATTGTGGGATGGGTAGCAGTTTTTGTTATTTGTGACTTTGTGAATCTTGTCCTGTGGGGTTCAGTGGCTGAGGTCCAAAGAGCTGCTTTAGACATGGCTGAGAACTTGGAAATGCCCAATGCAGCTTTTGACTTTGAACAGCGGACACCTCCCCCAGCCATGTGTGCTATATCACAAGTTAATAAGAACATAAGAGGCACCAATGTTGGATCAGGCCAAAGGCCCATCCAGTCCAACACTCTGTCACATAGTGGCCAAAAATACCAGGTGCCATCAGGAGGTCCACCAGTGGGGCCAGGACATCTTGTTTTGAAACTCTCTAGGGCTACCCAAGTGTGTTTGCCATGAAGCATGAAAGATTGTTTTGTTTTGAGAAATAAGTTCCATGTCACATTGGGGTTATGGTGTTGCTAAACAGAACTAGCTGGGGCGTTTGGATTCTCACTGCTGCTGGAGGCTCCCACTGTGGCTCATCTTCTCTCAGCTATGTCAGTGGACTGAGATTCTTTACTGTGCTGCTTCATGGGCATGGATAGAAGAGTGGAAGCAGCAGGACCCTTGATAAAGGCAGGCTACAGTATGGCTGTCAGCAAGTATCCACGTAGGGCTATGACACGTTCCTTGGTTTTGGTTTTGTTCTTCAAGGCAAACTTAAAATTTTAGTCCTCACCCCCAGTCATTGAGTGCCAAACTGCATAATGGTATATTCCATTATCAAAATGAGGATATTTCCCTTGTATTTCTTGGTTGCTTGCGATGTTCATTGTTCATTTGCTTCCATTGCTTTACAACAGCATTAATGGTCTGGATACTTGGCTCCCAGTCTGTCCTCCAGAATGCAGGAGAGATCACCCAGGAAAAAAGCTACTAAGGTGCCTCTGTGGGTTTCCTTCTAAAGTGCAGGCAGGCTCTGTCTTTTCCTTCTCCAAAGTCAACTTGCATAGCAGAGGCAGGCGACCCTGGTGTTCCGGCATCACAGGCAGTTGCATAGTTTGCCTCTGCAGCCCCAGGACTGACCCGATGATCTGGTGAGGCAGTGGTCTCAGGTGGCAAATACTGGTGGGTGGCAGTTGTACCATCTCTCCCTCTGAACTGTTGCCAGCAGAACAGCTAATGCTCCTTCCCTCCTTGTTTCCCACACATGGGCCCATGCTGTCCTGCCTTACAAGGTGGTTATGATTAAAACAAGATAATGTATGTAAAGTGTGGACACTTGGAAAGTATTAACATACAAAGTAAGATATATCTAATAGTTACAGGTGGTCTGACCACATGGATCAAAAAACCTACACAAGACGGAGGGAAACATACACAACTAGGGTAAATGTTTCTGAAACCCTAGGTTTGCAGAAAAATCTTACTGAAAGTGAGGCAGTGATTAAATAAAGCACAGAATTGTTTTAAACTGTTTGCCACCATTTGGGGTTGCCTAGGACTTGAATTACAACTATTTTGGGGTTATGTAGTCCTGTTTGGAGGTGAGCTGGTGATAGAGGGGGGGGGGTAAAGTCTGTAAGCTGTAAGGGGAAGAAGCTGCATTAGTTGTAAAGTGGAGTGACGGGCAGGGAAAAGGTCAACTGGAGAGAATAATGGGGTAGGGAATGAACCCAAAGGCAACAGGGTGAAGGAAAAGGGGGCAGCAAGAGAGGGAGGAGTGGGAATGGGGGGAAAAGGTGGGGAGTAGGGAGAAGAAAGGAGAAAATAGGAGCCAATGAGGAGGGAAATGCAGACACCAGTAGGTGGGGGATGAGATTTCCAGGCTCTTGTTACTCTTTATCTTTATTATGAGCCATAGCAAAGCAAAGTCTTCTCATAACAGAAACCATACATTGATTTGAATGATGGTCAGGGACTGGAAAGTTTTAATGCTTATATATCTCCGGCTATAATGCTTATAGATCTCTGGCATGCTCCATAAATGGACCCCAGGTAAATAAACAGGTCTTTGGCTTAGCTCTGCCCCAACCTTCATTTCCTCAGCAATGAAAAATATCTGACATTGTGCTGAAGAATTGCAGAAGATGCTATAAGGTGCAGGATCCATCATCTTTGCTCAGAGCTGTCCCTTTTCCCCACCATCTGCTGAATAATCTTTATTCTTTTTTTCTTTTTCTTTTTCTTTTCCAGGCCTGAACTGGTGGTTAAGAAACTGCGTTATTATGCACGGTTTATTGTGGTTTGCCTTTTACTCAACAAAATGGACGTTGTTAAGGATCTGGTAAAGGTAAAAACCGTCATGCCATACTGGTGTAGGCGTTTGTTATGTTTGTAATCTGCCTCCCTCTCAAAGAGCTTGAAGAAGTGTATTTATCCTTGAAACGAGCCTTTGAGGACTGGGTAGGTTAAACATGCCTTCCCCAAGGCCATCCAGTGAATTTTTATATATGAGCAAGGATTTGAACCTTGACCCCATTCAAGGAGGAGGGGATTTTAGCTCAGTGCTCTTTATTTGCTTTGCATGCAGAAGGTCCTGGCTTCAGTCCCCGCAAGCAGGCTCAGGGCGGGTTCCATCATAAAATTCACAGTACAACAAATCAACAGTTAAAATATATCTAGAAACCTATCTAAAAACAATATTCAGTAGAAGATCAGTGCCTCAACAGGTTTCAGCAAGAAACAGTTTGTTCCCAGGTGGCCATTTGGATCTGAGGCCACTAGAGGGGAGGCCAACAGCAGGTGGGCGCTCGCTGAAAGCCTGGCGGAAGAGCTTTGTCTTGCAGGCTCTGTGAAACTGTAATAGGTCCCACAAGGCCCTGATTTCTAATGGGAGCTCATTCCACCAGGTAAGGGCCAGGGCCAAAAAAGCCCTGGCCCTCGCTGAGGCAAGTCAGACATACCTGGGGCTGGGAACTACCAGGAGATGTTGATTAATAGATCATAAGTTCCTGCGGGGCTCATATGAGGAGAGGTGGTCCCGAAAGTATGCTGGCCCCTGGCCGTATAGGGCTTTAAAGGGAAAGACCCGTGTTTGAAGCCCTGGAGAACTGCTGTCAGTCATAATGGAAGATGCTGGGCTAGGTTGGCCAGGGGTCTGACTGTAGAAAGTAGCTTTATATGTTCATAAGCTTGGGAAATACTGCTGATGGAGAGCAGGCATAAATATAAGAATAAGCACAAACCTTTTGGGAGGTCATGTGCCAAGTGTTGAGGACATGGGTATGCTGAAATAGTTTTCTTGTTCTTGTGTCTAGGAGGCTGCTTTTATGCTTAAATAAACACACACATGCACCCACAACCTAATTAAAAATAGATGAAAACACTGCACACCCATTAAAAGCCACTTATTGCATCTCCTTTTCCAGGAATTGTCAGACGAGATTGAAGACTATACCCACCGCTTCAATACAGAGGACCAGGTGGAGTGGAACTTGGTTCTCCAAGAAGTGGCAGCATTCATTGAGGTAGGGCCAGGAGCAGTCTTCTGTTCTTTTTCGGGAATTTTGTAAGGTCATTCACCCTCACCCCTCTTATCTACCCAGTCAGAGTGGTGATCACCATTCTCTAGTATGCAGCAATTTTTACAAACTCCTCTTGTGGTTGGAATTCAGTGTTTTCACCTAGTCAGGATTACTTGGGTTAACTGTCATCAGAATGTTTTTTGGTGATCCTTTGTTAGAGTCGGGGCGTCAAGTCTGGTGAATGCATGGTCTGTTTCTGGCTCTGGTGTGGAGATTGCAGGCTGTTTTGGGTTACCAAAAGTCAATTTAAGCTGGTGCTCTGTTGCCAGCGGTAGGCAGCCAGATCCCACAAGAAGCTCTGAAACGGGGCATGATGGGGTACAAGTGTGGGCCCTTGTTGGTCTGTCCTGAGTAACGTGTAGTCAAAAAATATGCTGCCTGTAAATACAAATTACAGTTTTTAAGCTATCATGACTAATAGTTGCTCTTAGACTTACTCTCCATCAATTATCTGAGCTAGTGGCTATCACTGTTGCCTGTTCTGGTGGCTTTCATATTAAAAGAAATGTCCAGGTGTTTAGCTGTCATAGACTCTGGAGAGTTCAAAAGGCTCTAGAGAATTGGCAAATGACTTTTGTTCCTCTATCACACCTTGTTTACCTATCCTCATGTCCTTCCATTCTTTCATAGTATTCCATTCCAGTTATCCAAAGACTAGAACAATCAGCCTCCTAAACAAGAAAAAGAAATCCTATTGGACAATACAAGCATGTGTGTTTAAAAAGCTGGTTTGGCATGTGTAATTGTATTTTTCTTGATGGTGAGTTTGCACCCAAGGCAGATTGGAATTGCTATAAGAGAAAATTGGTGAATATGTGGAGGAAGAATTCTTTGGATCAGATCTACTCTTACAGGCCTTGAAGCTTCGAGGGCTGCTTGGGAAAATCAGAGACACACTGTCAACAGTCCCAGTGCTATTTCTGCCCATGATGAAGGAAATCTTTGCAAAACGAACAGGCTGAGTGTAGATTAACTGGGAAACAGAACAGTGAGTAAGGGTGACAGTTGCATTGATCGTGCTCTTAGTGTTAATCTGCTCCGTTGCCTTTTATCCAGCTTAGTTTAGTTCAGTTTGTAATAAGTGGACCTGAAAAGCACACACACACCAAGCACAGTATGATTTCAATTCCTAGCTTCGTACTGGACACAATTTCTAGGGCTCTCTCATTGGCAGTGCTGCTTATTCTTTCTTGCAAGGCGTAGGCCTGACTGTCCTTGCTTCCCTGTTCATCTAGGCAGACCCGGTGATGGTCCTGAATGATGATAACACCCTTGTGATCCTCTCCAACCGTCTCTCTGAAATGGGAGCCCCTCTGCTGGAGCAGGGGATGATTGTGGGGCAGCTGACTCTTGCGGATGCACTTATTATTGGGAACTGCAACAATCAGGTGGGATCCTGTGTGAGAGCATTAAAAATGTCACAAAAAGGACATGTGGTTGGTAGACAATACTGGAACATTTTAGAAACATATGTGTCTTTAAAGGAGGGGAGGCCACAAGGGTCAAGGGCAGCGATTTGTTGATGATGACTCCTACTCTCTGGAACTCCCAATCTGTGGAGGGTCCTCTTTTAGCCACTCTACATAGCTTCCTAGATCAAAGAGTCTTTGATTATACCCTGGCTTACCCAAGTAATTGCATGTCAAAATTTCCTGGAGAATGTGTACCTTCACTTCCTCTGAGATTTGCCAGCCAGGATTCTGCAGGATCCCCTCAGCACCATCTTTTTTACAAAAATACCAATGGAGGTTATGTGAAAAACTTGTTATTGATGCTTCTAGGTGCAGGAGGAACAGTCTGAGGCACACTGGAATCGTCAGATATAATATGGCAATCTGCCCACAACTGCCTTCTGTGGACACCTGCCTAGGAAGTGGCAAATTAATAAGGTCTCTGGCTGCTAAGATAGTTTCAGAAGGCCTTGAGGGTGCCTCAGTAGTGGGAGATCCAGCTGGCAAGTGGCTAGCACTCCGCCAGCCACCTTAGTAGCGACAGTGAAACAGTAGAGTTTTCTCCCTCTTGAGGTGCAACATGCTGTCTTGTTATATGCTTTTAGGCATTATGCCAAGACATTTTCCCTGTGCCATGCTTGTACTATTTTTAGGGTTTTTTGGAGGGGAAGGGGGGCTAAAATGTTTTACTGCTTATATGGTTGGGGGCTCCACATGATTTGATTTTTAAACATCCTGTTCTTTCCATTCACGTATTGGGATTTTTAGTCTTTGTTGAAAATTAGTGTTCTGTCTTTAAGGAATCATTTTAATACTTCTGTCTCCCCCTACCCAGTAAATAGCCCCCAAAGGACCTCAGTATACTGTGAACGGCAAAGTTATGAGCAGTTCTTTTGCAGGTGAAATTCAGTGAATTGACAATCGACATGTTCCGGATGCTGCAAGCTCTGGAGAGGGAGCCAATGAATTTAGCCTCACAAATGAATAAGCCTGGATTGCAGGCAAGTCTGATTTATATTTGTACCTTTCCCCCTCTCACTCAACAGGCTGGCAGCTGACAATATTTAATTTTGGGGTGGGGACTGTGGTTACTCCCTGCACTAAAATATTCCACATGGGCTAATTAAAAATAGATTTGTACCATGCTGAGATAAATAATCAATGTCTTTTTTTTAAGTGAAATACAAAGGCTGGTTTAGGAACATACGTTTCTTTTACACAGGAGACAACTGAAAAGCCAGCAAGGAGGGAGAATCCCCACAAATACTTGCTATACAAGCCAACTTTCAGTCAACTGTATACCTTCCTAGCTGCATCATTTAAGGTTTGTGGGGAAAGGGGGAGTGCCTCTCTTCAGCAGAAGAATCTAACACAAAACCTCCCTGAACCGAAATGAATCTCTGCCACTGGACTCCTCATTCCCAGTCAGTTTCTGTTGTCTGTTACCTGCTTTTATGTCAGTGCTTTGGTGACCTTGTTATTTGTTTGGGGGGGCTGCTTAAAAGCAGTCTAAACTATTAAGTACTCCCCCCTTTCCCTGGGTAGACTCAAAGGAACCCAGTATCCTCTGAAATGCAGCTGATAATGATGTGTTATTGATGTGTAAGATGTGCCCCTCATGCATTCAAAATTAACAACACCTCTTTTCTTGTCAACATTTCAGGAACTGCCTGCAAATAGTGTCCTGCTGATCTACCTGTCGGCCACTGGCGTGTTCCCTTCAGGTCGTTCGGATAGTGAAGGTACAAATAAAGGAATGCTCCCTGTCATGAGCAGGGCTTGAATTCTCTTTATGATCCACAGACCAACAGAAGTCTGCTCCCAAAGGAAAAACTCCTCTCCTGGAGTGGTCCAGCTTTCCTTTGCTGACATAGCAATATTCATGCTGTGTGTTTTGGGGGGCTTGCTTCTCAATCTACCTTCAGGTCCTATGTCAGAATTTTTAGACATCCAACGTGTTGAACCCAATTCAGGCACTTACCAAGCTGGCAAGTCCTTTTTGCACAGCAAAAGAGCATGTGAGTGGCGTGTCCACCCTATACTCTTGCTCACCCACTCATTCGTATCCACAGTGCGTTAAAGCACATGGCCCAAGTTCATGTTCTTTTCCCCCTCCTTCTGTAAAACTGCAAGAGGGATATTTTTGCAAATCTGAGTTATGTTACAGATCTCCAGGCTCAGATATCACATTATATCAGGGCTGGGTTGGCACTAACTAGCTCTTCCACTGTGTGAAAATGATCACCACCCTGATAAGTGTCTGTACTGTGCTGAAGTGAGAAAACTGTAAATGCTTCTGGGGCTTACTTGGCCCTTTATGAGTACAGTTGGAACACGAAACGGATAACCAATGTTAGTAACATCCAAGCATGGCCAGTGGGTGGCTGTGCTTGAAAAAGGCATTAAAAAGATAGATGTTACGCCTTCTCTGCTCGTTACCATGACAATTCAAGCCCTTGTCATGACTTTGGTAACTTCCCTCCACCCCACTTCCCTCTCGACCTGTCCAACTTGGCCAAATACGGGGATGCAGCTGCCATCTTTAAAAAGCAAACTAAAAGCTATTAAAAATACACTGACTGTCCAGATCAAATAAACTGCAGTGATTTGGTTCCCCAGGTGTCATGTTTGCATTAAATGAAGAAATCCTCCCAAACAAAAGTCAGATGAGATTCACTCCATCCACTTAATACTTGCATTCCTTTATACAATGCATGCTTGTTCCATCTTCCTTGCATGATTCATAAACCTTTCCAGATACTTGCACCAAAAAGAAACCTGTAAACGTTTTCTTACAGGTTTTTTTTAAAAGTTGATTGGTGTTGGACTTTTCTGTGTGCTTTGGACGCAGATCTGTTGCCCTCCTGGTGGCCTGTGTTATTGTCTACATTTCCTGCATGACTTCTTTTGCTTCCCAATGTACTGCAGAATGAATGTTCCATCACTGTCTTTTGGAGAGCCTCCTAGATTTCCTTTGCCTCTCTTGGTTCCAGGTGATGTCTGTGTGCCTTTAAAGGCCCTCTAGACAGCTCAGTTTCAGGGATCAGTTTCACTGCTCCAGCACTCTCAGTTGCCTCCAGAAGTGCTTCAACCCATGCTGATCCCTACAAGCCATATAGCTTACAGAACCCAGTATGGGGGCAGTTCAGGTAAAGCAGACCGTTTGGCTGGCTTTCTGTGCTGTATTTGGTGGTAGTGACATGGTGGGAAAGAGCAACTTCTTTCCTCGGGATGCTTCCTGTTCTCCCAGTTGAGTGTTGCACCCAACCGGGAACACAGAAAGCAACCATCCAAGTGAGTCTGTCTTCTAGTTGTCTTGGTTTTGGAAGGGATACCTGAAGATGCAGCGTAACACAACAGTTGCTGTTCTCTTGGATTATGTGGGTGATCATAAGAAATTGCTTTGAGTTAGGACGAAAGTCCGTTCAGTGCAATACTTCATCTGTAACAGATCAACAGAAGGGCTGATTGCACTTGCCCTTTTAACCTAGGAGTCTTAAATGATGATGTCACAAATCTCCCTTGAATAAAGACTGAAAAGTGATAAAGCATTTCCAGTTTGAAGCAGAGGGTACATTGGTGGGAACTTCTTGTGTTTCTAATTCCTTTTTTAAAAAGTGAAGTTATGAGTTAACCTGCTGGATTCCTGTGCAAAATATCCATCTGGGGATATTTTGGAAGCCAGCAGCAGAACTACATAGAACTTTGCATGGTCAGAGTGGGCCTCCAATCACAGCTTCTTGCTTTTCTTCCATTGGTTGTAACTCCCTGGTCCCACTTGCATGATTCCCATGCATCACACCCGCCTATCCTACCAGTCCCCCAGATCTGTAATTCTCTGAAGCTCTAAATCTTAGAAATAGCAGTAATGTGGAAAAAAAAATATTCCAGTAGCTGAAATCTTGGTCCAACCCAGCTACTATGGACTGGAGTTCTGATGATTCTTTGCAAAAGTGGAAAGCAGATGCATCAGCTACTTATATCCACCTGCATGTTCTGCTTGTTTGACCAATACAACTGTTCCTTCAGATGCTGGAGGGAAATTTCAGCAGTAGGGGCAAAGATCTTTGGGTAACAGAATAGCTGAGTTTTGAAATCGAAACTCTGCTAGTATCGAGGGGAAGCATTTTTAAAATGGAGATTGAGATGTGCTGTCAGGCTTTGGGTTCAAGAAATTCATCTTGAAGCTCAGCTTAACTGCACCTCTTGTCCCATCTTTGTGTTACATTTGCAAGACTCCAGGATTATTCTCATTATCAGCCTTGGGTCTGTTTACACATTTGAGTGAACTGATATCCAGTTATAAATGGCTCTTAACGTAAGCATGTGACTGCTGCTGTCAGCTTTCACTTAATCAGTCATCACAGATAACTTTGCCTCTTGATTATCCACTAGTGGGATCCCCCTGAGGATATGAGATGCCTTTTGTGTAGACTTGACCCTGTGATTCTGTCTGTAATCCTGATGGTGGTTTGAAATGGCTAGCGAATTATCGATTTACATAGGTCTGTTCATAAAGTAACCAGCTCCTTTCATATCACCAGCTGATTGTGAGGATTAACCCTTAAGGTGCAATCCTATGGACACTTGGGAATAAGTCTCATGAAACAGAGCGGAACTTGACTTCTTTGTAAATCTGCATAGGCTTGGATGGTAAAGCCAGCTAAGTAGCTATCTAGCAAACACATGATGAGATCTGTAAATCTCCATTGGGAACTGGTTGTTGCGTGTAAAGTCATTGCGGAAATTGCATCTGCTTGTTTTGGAAAACAAGTCCCACTAGGCAGTTGTTAAGCTGGACCTGTAAGACTGAATACATGGCTGTTACCAAGAGTGGGTCTACCTGCAGGTCTTCATTTTGGAGCTTTCCAAAGCACACACCTCCAGCAGCTCTGTATTGCTTTTGCCGTGGTGGTGGCTGTTACTGCTAACTCTGGAAAGGTTCTTGTTGATGTGTTAGAAGGATGAATTCCAGCTCTTGAATATA